>NC_079225.1:32733907-32976407 GCF_029633865.1 Lampris incognitus
TATTTATTTAATCTTCCCTTGCATTCAGTCTTACCATGACAAAGCACCATTGGCACAGACCCAGAAAAATATATCACTTTCCATTTTCTAGAGCTTGAATCATCAGAAACCCAGCAATAGAAATTAAACAATACTTCCTACTGGATGGATCTTTGGAATTTTTAAAAGCTTTGAACCACCGGAGGTTATGGACTGCGTCATGGAGTGATACTGATTCGCCCAAGCATTCTGGCAGGCGGTGGATTTGGGTGGGCAAGGATGTGACAAGTCTTCCTTTTCAATTTTCCCTTCTTCCACTCCTCAGCTGCCTTCATCCATTTCCTCCTATCTCTCTCTCTCTCTCTCTCTCTCTCTCTCTCTCTCTCTCTCTCTCTCTCTCTCTCTTTCTCTCTATTGTGGGAAGACAAGAGTTCTATTTTTAGAATAAGCTCCAGTTCTCCAAAGTCCTTCCCGAAATCATCATCACCCCCCCACCACCACCACCCCCACCACCGCCACATTTCCTGTCAAGTCAAAACTGCCACTGGAGAGGCCATGGCCCCCAATAGACTCCAGTCTGATTGGGCGCCTGAGTCGTCCAATAGGGTCTTGACCCTTTTATTCTTAGGGGACACTCAGCGTAGCACAAGTCCAAGGAGAGGTGCTGGGAAAGTGGATTCACATTTGTGTGTGTGTGTGTGTGTGTGTGTGTGTGTGTGTGTGTGTGTGTGTGTGTGTGTGTGTGTGTGTGTGTGTGTGTGTGTTCGTGTGTGTGTGTGTGTCTATACTTCTGAGTATGTCAGCTTGTATTTAAAAGGATTCATTTTAAGGTGAGCGATCAGAAATAATGCGGGTGTGGTAATAGGTTAAGATGTAATCTCAAAATGTGGCGTAAAGTAAAGGTTAAGGGTTTTGTCATGTGTTTGTGAATTGATGGAACCCATCAACCTAGATGCAGTTAAATCATGTGGCTGTTAAGTCGCTGCTTGTCTAAATACCCCTTTTGATCATGCGGTCTGGATGCTCTAGGTCGGCCACCATATGAACACAAATTCAACCGAGTTCAAGATGCTGGACGCTGATGAAAATCTGCCTCACACAATCTCATAGTTTGCCCCCTCCCTCCTCTGGATTAAAAAAAAAACTCTTTGATATAGTCGATTGAAAAATGAAGAGCACGTGTAATTTATTCTAACCGCATTATCTTTTAATCATCTGTGTGGTACTGTAACAGGCAAGAATAGAAGCTGCGCAAGAACATGAGAGAGAACTTTTCCAAAAGATACAAAGATAAATTAAAAATGCGGCGCATGTCTTGAATACTTAAATCTGGCATAATCATGGTGATTTCCACATGAAATTAGAAATTGCACTGTACGTTGTTTATCCACGACAAGGGCGTTCAAGCTCACGCTGGCTTTGATAAAGTAATCAAACTCCACAGACGTAAATGCACATCAATACATTTGGGTGCCAGATTTTTATTTATCCCCCCCCCCCCAGTGTGCCTACTCTTAACCTGGCTGACCCGTGCATGCTCCGGGTATTCTCCAGTAGCTGTCTCCCTGGACGGCAATTAAAGCCATTTGGAGCAAAGAGGGACCAAATGACTCATTACATATGCTTTTGCATGGAAAAGCCTCCAAGGAGCCACCCCCCCTCCCTCCCAATAGTGCCAGTGCTGCCACCTGGGGGGATGAACAAGCTGGGTAACACTCCAATTATAAAATTCACTATGAACATGTCTTGTTCAGTGCTGGCAACCATGAGAATCAACCTAGGTTTTGCCTTATTTCCGTTAAATCTCCTCTTTCTGCTGCCTCTGTACTTAGTAAATGCCGTGCCATCGTCATACGGACAATTGCCGTTTAGCGTGCTGAGGTAGTTTAAACATTAGCAAACGCAATTTAACTTAGAGTGAGTGAGATTATTACTTATTTAATGATTAAGATTGTTTTTTGGGGGGTAGCGCCTGTTCGGGGGGGAGGGGGAACTGGGGGGGAATAGCGTGATCCTCCCACGCGCTACGCCCCCCTGGCGAAACTCCTCGCTGTCAGGTGAAAAGAAGCGGCCGGCGACTCCAAATGTAACGGAGGAAACATGTGGGGCCCTCCCTGGATTGGCAGAGGGGGTGGAGCAGCAACCGGGGCAGCTCGGAAGAGTGGGGTAACTGGCTGGATACAATTGAGGAGAAAAAGGGAGAAAAAAAGACAGCCAACAATAGGGTAAGCAGAGAACAAAGAGTTATGTATTTATCTCTCTTTCTCATGATTGATATTTGACTTAAGCATCAATCCCAATCACGCTTTTATCGTGGGAGAAGGTATTTTCCCGTATGTCTGTTGGTTGGAAGGAGATTTTCCGGCGGCAGTGAACACAGCCAGACTGAAACAGCGGCGTTATCCATCAGAGGTGGTCGACTCATTGCGTTGTCAGCTGCAGGGTTCACTGTCATGGTCAGTGACAGATATTGGTCATGGGCAGACAACGTGGACAGATATCCAGTGCTGATGCTGGGGTGTCGTCAATAAAGACTGGTTGGACCCTCAACTGGAATGGCTCAGCACCCTACGTGCGTACCCCCTAGCATCGGACCAGTCCTTTATCAAATCTGCGAGTCAACTAGATTTTAATTTTATTTGGAATGACTAAACGCATATTTGCCTTTGTTAAAAAATATAAAGGTGGTTTTAAAGCCATTGATTATGAATGTACAAGCATAATTTTACTCCTGCCTCCGCACCACTGTGGGGCAACAGATACCCTCTTTACAGAAATAAATCCTTATTTTAAAAACAATGGATGGACAGAAATATCTGGTCAGTTTTGGATCTTCTGTATGTTAGCATATAATGATTGTGTTAAATTTGATTTTTTTTTTCTGTCACCCTAAACAATTCATCAACCTCACTTACGCCATCCCAAAACCACTCTCACTTTTGGCTAATGGAATGGTCTTACACACCAATTCAGTGTTACTATGGCCAAATCTGTGGTCCTGGAGAATTCCAGCTCCTTGGTGAAAAATGTGACAACAGTCTGATTAGACAGATGTTGACCAATGACTTATATCCAAACCTGTTCAACAGACTACTGGATTTTAGAGACGCGGATCCTACCAAAGTACTAAAAACGGAATACTTGCATCATCCCATATCACCCAAAGCTAAAGAAATTCATTTTAAATTCATTGATGAGATGTGTGTGTGTGTGTGTGTGTGTGTGTGTGTGTGTGTGTGTGTGTGTGTGTGTGTGTGTGTGTGTCTCCTTCCAGCAAATTCCTTATAGATTAAGGTTCAGTTTGGAAAGTAATGTCTGTTCATTTTTGCGATTCAGATATTGAAACCACAGAGCATATGTTCTCCACTCCCGACTATTTTGGAAACGAACAGATGAATGTGTCTGTTGAATTCAAATCAGGTGTGGATTTAATGTGCGGACAGGTAATGAAGGAGAAGGGAGAAAATCTGCTGATTAACACAGTTCTCATAATGGCAAGATTATATTTATAAAATCCCCCACCCATTTTCAGTGTTTTTTATAATGAGTTTCGACTGTATTGTCGAAGTGAATGTGAAGTGAATGAATGAAAAATCTGCAAAAGAATTGCAGAAATGTGGACAATTTTACAAATAATAGACCATGAATATACTAACCTTTAGTTCAAATTGAAGACCAATTTATGTAAATTTATCTCTCAACTGTATTTATCATATTTAAGTTGTATTATTTACAATTTATACGTTTTACCATATTTTCTTATTTTTAATAGTTTAAGTGTATGTTTTGTTTTTTTTTTCATATTTGAGTGTTTGTTTTCTCTTACTCAGACATGTGCCCAGGTTTTTAATACCATAGTTCACTTGCCTTGCTGTTTGTAAATCTATTGTTCAATAAAAATCAAAAAACAAAAACAAAACTGGAATTGCTCATCCAAACTGAGGCTCAGTTCAGCGGATAAACGTAAGATTGTACTCTGTCAAGCTCAAAGGCTGGCAGAAGGTGCCAGCATGAGTTTGTCATCAGGGAGGTAGGGTTTTTTTTTTTTTTTTTTTTCGTTTGTGTAATTAGCTTTGTGCTGGCTTGCTCTACGAAAGCATCAAGGTGGTGAGTTGTGCAATTTCTCAGACTGGGAACCCACCTTCGCAGAGACAAAGAGAATAACAGCTTAGAGTGCTTTTGGTAAGAATAGCACTAGAGCCGAGCTATTCTGTCATAGCATTTGGATAAAGAAATAGTTAGCTAGTGTCAGTAGTGAGAATCTTCATCATCCAAAGGTTGAGAATAAGAGTGGTGGATGAGAGGGATGGAAAAAGTGCAGAATAAGAGAGAGACAGGCTCAGGAGGAAAAGCCCACCTTGGAAATGCATTTGCATTTTAGGGAAAAGACTTTTCTTTGTTTGATTTTTTTAGGCTAATATCCTCTATCCTCACATACCTTGATAGCACACACTGAAAGTTTGCACAGTTGGTCCAGTGATAACTTAAGCTTTTCATCAAATCTTCTTTTTTTTCCCTTTTTCTCCCCATTTGTATCCAGCCAATTACCCCACTCTTCTAAGCCATCTCGGTCCCTGCTCCACCCCCTCTGCCAATCCAAGCAGGGCTGCAGACTACCATGTCTCCTCCGATACATGTGGAGTCGCCAGCCGCTTCTCTTCACCTAACAGTGAGGAGTTTCGCCAGGGGGACGTAGTGCGTGGGAGAATCATGCTATTCCCCCCAGTTCCCCCTCCCCCCTGAACAGGTGCCCCAACCGACCACAGGAGGTGCTAGTGCAGCGACCAGGACACATACCCACATCCGGCTTCCCACCCGTAGATGCGTTTTTTTACAATTTAATTACGATTGTGTCTGTAGGGATGCCTGACCAAGCCAGAGGTAACACGGGGATTCGAACAGGCGATCCCCGTGTTGGTAGGCAACGGAATAGACCTCCACGCTACTCGGACGCCCAGCTTTTCACCAAATCTAATCATGTCCAGAACAACATTTGAAAGCATGAGAATTTTACATAACATGTCAAGAAGTATAAAATCTGATGTTCAGACATTGCAGATGTTGTATGGGACTTGTGATTTTGCACAAGAACACTGACTCTTCAAGGCTTTTTGTTCTTTGTGTGTGTGTGCGTGTGTGCATGCATGTTATCATAGCCATTGCCTGTGGAGGCTCCATAGGGTTGCCTCCTGTGGTGAGGAGACAGTTTGTTGTTCACAGGATTTTCTAGTATTTATGAATTTAATTACCTCAGCTTGGGGGACTTCCTCTGATCGTCCACTCCACTGTCTAGTGGAATAGTGTCATTACAAGTATATGACACTGTGCTGTATTATTCTTCATCTGTATTTAGGGGTTCAAGCCCGAAGGGCTGAAACCCTATTGCTTTTGTGATGGGTTCTTATTTTTTTCCTTCAGAAATCTTTGTGCAAATTCCCTTGAGATGGTAATTGGCGGAGACATGAGATTTTGCCCATAGACTAGAAGTTGTGTGCAACTGCTGCCAAAGAAATATGACCCCAGTCAGCCTGATGGGCCGTTATAGATAAAAGTGAACTTTGAAAATTCACAACTCCCACGCCGTAATTCCGATTTATACGAAACTTAGTAGACATCCATCTATCCTCACTCTACAAATTTGCCTTAAGAACCAGTAAAGTCCAACTGACTAGATTTTCCGCAATTTTGAAATTTTGGGGGAAAAAAACAAAACAAAACCAAACACATTTTTGACATCTCCTAAACTGTAGGTCCAATTGCTTCCAAATTTTCTGTGGTTCATTATTGGACCAAGCTCTAATCAAAAGTTGCATAAAGCTCATTGACATCTTATTTAGTTTTCTATATAATGACCAATGAACTTCAAAAGGACGTGGCTCAGCACAAATCAGACTCTATTACTACTACTACTACTACTACTACTACTACTGCTACTACTACTACTACTACTACTACTACTATTATCCTTTTGGCTGCTCCCGTTAGGGTTCACCACAGTGGATCATCCGTTTCCATCTCTTTCTGTCCTCTGCATCTTCCTCTGTCACGCCAGCCACCTGCATGTCCTTCCTCACCGCATCCATAAACCTCCTCTTTGGCCTTCCTCTTTTCCTCTTGCCTGGCATCTCCATCGTCAGCTTCCTTCTCCCAATATACCCAGCATCTCTCCTCCACACATGTCCAAACCATCTCAATCTTGCCTCTCTTGCTTCGTCTCCAAACTATCCAACTTGGGCTTGTCCCTCTAATATACTCATTCCTATCCTGTCCTTCTTTGTCACTCATGACGGAAATCTTAGGACTCTGCCACCTCCAGTTCCGCCTCCTGTCTTTTCATCAGTGTCACCATCTCCAAACCATACAACATAGTTGGTCTTAGTACCATCATGTAAACATTCCCTTTCACTCTTGCTGGTACCCTTCTGTCGCAAATCACCCCTGACACGCTTCTCCACCCACTCCACTCTGCCTGCACTCTCTTCTAAACCTCTCTGCCCCACTCCCCTTTACTTTTAACAGTTTACCCCAAGTATTTAAACTCATCCACCTTCGCCACCTCTACTCTTGCTTCCTCACCATTCAACTGTCCTCCCTCTCATTCATGCATACGTATGTATTCCGTCTTGCTCCTACTGACTTTCATTCCCCTTCTCTCCAGTGCATACCTCCACCTCTCCAGGCTCTCCTCAACCTGCTCCCTACTTTCACTACAGATCTCAATTTCATCCGTGAGCATCATAGTCCGCGGAGACTCCTGCCTGATCTTGTCCATCAACCTGTCCATCACCATTACAAACAAGAAAGGGCTCAGAGCCGATTCTTCACGTAATCCCACCTCCACCTTGAACCCGTCCGTCATTCCTGCCACATACCTCACCACTGTCACACTTCCCTCATACATATCCTGCACCACTCCTACATACTTCTCTGCCACTCCCGACTTCCTCATACAATACCACACCCCCTCTCTCGGCACCCTATCATATGCTTTCTCTAAATCCACAAAGACGCAGTGTAACTCCTTCTGGTCTTCTCTATACTTCTCCATAGGCATTCTCAAAACAAACATCACATCTGTGGTGCTCCTTCGTGGCATGAAACCATACTGCTGCTCACTAATCATCATCTCTCCTTTTAATCTAGCGTCCATTACTCTTTCCCATATCGTCATGCTGTGGCTGATCAACTTTACACCTCTGTAGTTGCTACAGTTCTGCACATCACCCTTATTCTTGAAAATCGGTACCAGTATGCTTCTTTTCCACTCCTCAGGTATCCTCTCACTTTTCAAGATTGTGTTAAACAATCTAGTTAAAAACTCCACTGCCATCTCTCCTAAACATCTCCATGCCTCCACAGGTATGTCATCTGGACCAACTGCCTTTCCACTCTTCATCCTCTTCATAGCTGCCCTCACTTCCGCCTTGCTAATCCACCGCACTTCCTGATTCATTATCTCCACATCATCCAACCTCCTGTCTCATTTTCTTCATTCATCAACCCCTCAAAATACTCCTTCCACCTTCTCAACACAGTCTTCTCTCTTGTCAACACATTTGCATCTCTATTTTTCATCACCCTAACTTACTGCACATCGTTCCCGGCTTGGTCCCACTGTCTAGCCAATCGGTACAAGTCCTTTTCTCCTTCCTTAGTGTCTAAACTCTCATACCACTCACCATGCACCTTTTCCTTTGCTTTTGCCAGCTCTCTCTGTGCTTTACGCAGCATCTTATTCCTGTCTACTTTCATCATCTCTCTGACTATCCCATGTCTTCTTTGCCATCCTCTCCTTTACTGTACTTCCTCGTTCCACCACCAAGTCTCCTTGTCTTCCTTCCTCTGTCCAGATGACACACCAAGTACCTTCCTAGCTGTCTCCCTCACTATGTCTGCACTAGTTGCTCAGCCATCTGGCAACTCTTCACTACCAACCAGTGCCTGTCTTAACTCCTCCCTGAACTCCATACAACAGTCTTCCTTCTTCAACTTCCACCATTTGATCCTTCGCTCTTCCTTCACTATCTTCTTCTTCTTGATCTCCAAAATCATCCTACAAACCACCATCCGATGCTGCCTAGCTACTATGTTTTCCCCTGTCACCACCTTGCAGTCTCCAATCCCTTTCAGATCGTGCCTCCTGCATAAGATATAGTCTACCTGTGTGCACTTTCCCCCGCTTATATGTCACCCTGTGTTCCTCCCTCTTCTTGAGATATGTATTCACCACAGCCATTTCCATCCTTTTCACAAAATCCACCATCATCTGTTCTTCCACATTCCGCTCCTTGACACCATACCTACCCATCACCTCCTCATCACCTCTGTTCCCTTCACCAACATGCCCATTGTAGTCCACCCCAATCACCACTCTCTCCTCCTTGGGTACACTCTCCACCACTTCATCCAACTCACTCCAGAATTCTTCTTTCTCTTCCACCTCACACCTAACTTGCGGAGCGTATGCACTAATAACATGCATCGACACACCTTCGATTTCCAGCTTCGTACTCATCACTCTGTCTGACGCTGTCTTCACCTCAATACACTCGACACACTCTTCCTTCAGAATTACCCCTACCGCATTTCTCTTCCCATCCGCACCATGGTAGAAGAGTTTGAAACCACCTCCGAGGCTTCTGGCCTTGATCCCCTTCTACCTGGTCTCTTGCACACACATTATGCCTACCTTTTGTCTCTCCATCATATCAGCCAGCTCTCTCTCTTTACCAGTCATAGTGGCAACATTCAAAGTTCCGACTCTCACCTCCACACTCCTACCCTTCCTCCTCTCCTGCTGCCTCTGGACATGCCTTCCCCCTCTCCTTCTCCAAACAGTAGCATAGTTTCCACTAGCACCCTGCTGGCCAACAGTACTGGTGATGGTCATTGGTAACCCGGGCCTCAACCGATCTGGTATGGAAATCTGATTTATGATCTGCATATTTGATTTGGCAAGGCTTTTACATCAGATGCCCTTCCTGATGCAACCCTCCCCATGTATCCGGGCTTGGGACCGTTACTAAGAATGCTCTGGCTTGTGCATCCTCAGTGACTGGGTTGCTCAGTACAAATCAGACTATAAATCAGAAATTGGTTATCCTTCCATCCATCCATTATCCAAACCACTTATCCTGTTCTCAGGGTCACAGGGACCAGTCATTAAAAAATGCGCAGGATATGTTTCATAATATTGTTGAACCACGTGTGCAAAACTATTTATAAATTGCTCAATAGGGGGCCCCACCAGTTCCAAACACATGCATGGGCCTGGAGTAAATTTGGCCATAAATCAATGATAGTTTGTCCAGACATCACCAAACTTTGTGGATATTTTTAATTAATCTGTTGAAGTGTTCAACTATGTTTTTTTATTGAATGCTTTTTTTCTTGTTTATTTGATTTTTGTGGATGTACTAGATGGCTTATTATGAGACAAAACATAGTAAGAAAAAAAAGATGTTGATAATCATAAACTTAAGGAAGTCAGGTGGCGGTTTTACAGTGTAGAGCAAAAATTGTTTTCCTCCCCAAGTCACATTACAGGAACTAATAAAAAAAAAATCGCCTTGGACTTTAATCTACTACTACATTCGGCTGCTCCCGTTAGGGGTCGCCACAGCGGATCAGCCGTTTCCATTTCTTCCTGTCTTCTGCGTCTTCCTCTGTCACACCAGCCACCTGCATGTCTTCCCTCACCACATCCATAAACCTCCTCTTTGGCCTTCCTCTTCTCCTCTTCCCTGGCAGCTCCATATTCAGCATCCTTCTCCCAATATACTCAGCATCTCTCCTCCACACATGTCCAAGCCATCTCAATCTTGCCTCTCTTGCTTTGTCTCCAAACCGTCCAACCTGAGCGGTCCCTCTAATATAATCGTTCCTAATCCTGTGCTTCTTCGTTACTCCCAGTGAAAATCTTAGCATCTTCAACTCTGCCACCTCCAGCTCCGCCTCCTGTCTTTTCGTCAGTGCCACTGTCTCCAAACCATATAACATAGCTGGTCTCACAACCATCTTGTAAACTTTCCCTTTAACTCTTGCTGATACCCTTCTGTCGCAAATCACTCCTGACACACTTCTCCACCCACTCCAACCTGCCTGCACTCTCTTTTCCCCTCTCTACTGCACTCCCCGTTACTTTGGACAGTTGACCCCAAGTATTTAAACTCAAATGCCTTTGTCACCTCCACTCCTTGCATCCTGACCATTCCACTGTCCTCTCTCTCATTCACGCATAGGTATTCCGTCTTGCTCCTACTGACTTTCATTCCTCTTCTCTCCAGTGCATACCTCCACCTCTCCAGGCTCTCCTCAACCTGCACCCTACTCTCGCTACAGATCACAATGTCATCTGCGAACATCATCGTCCATGGAGACTCCTGCCTGATCTTGTCCGTCAACCTGTCCATCACCATTGCAAACAAGAAAGGGCTAAGAGCCGATCCTTGATGTAATCCCACCTCCACCTTGAACCCATCTGTCATTCCAACCGCACACCTCACCATTGTCACACTTCCCTCATACGTATCCTGCACCACTCCTACATACTTCTCTGCAACTCCTGACTTCCTCATACAATACCAAACCTCCTCTCTCGGCACTCTGTCATAAGCTTTCTCTAAATCTACAAAGACACAATGCAACTCTTTCTGGCCTTCTCTATACTTCTCAATCAACATTCTCAAAGCAAACATCGCATCTGTGGTGCTCTTTCGTGGCATGAAACCATACTGCTGCTCGCTGATCGTCACCTCTCCTCTTAACCCAGCTTCTATTACTCTTTCCCAAATCTTCATGCTGTGGCTGATCAACTTTATACCTCTGTAGTTGTTACAGTTCTGCACATCGCCCTTGCTCTTGAAAATCGGTACCAGTATGCTTCTTCTCCACTCCTCAGGCATCCTCTCACTTTCCAGGATTGTGTTAAACAATCTAGTTAAAAACTCCACTGCCATCTCTCCTAAACATCTCCATGCCTCCACAGGTATGTCATCAGGACCAACTGCCTTTCCATTCTTCATCCTCTTCATAGCTGCCCTCACTTCCTCCTTGCTAATCCGCTGAACTTCCTGATTCACTATCCCTGCATCATCCAACCTTCTCCCTCTCTCATTTTCTTCATTCATCAGCCCCTCAAAGTATTCCTTCCACCTTCTTAGCACACTCTCCTCGCCTTTCAGCACATTTCCATCTCTATCCTTGATCGCCCTAACTTGCTGCACATCCTTTGCAGCTTGGTCCCTCTGTCTAGCCAATTGGTACAAGTCCTTTTCTCCTTCCTTAGTGTCTAATCTGTCATACAACTCACCATACGCCTTTTCCTTTGCCTTTGCCACCTCTCTCTTTGCTTTACGCTGCGTCTCCTTGTACTCCTGTCTACTTTCTTCATCTCTCTGACTATCCCACTTCTTCCTTGCCAACCTTTTCCTCTGTATAATTTGCTGTACTTCCTCATTCCACCACCAAGTCTCCTTGTCTTCCTTCCTCTGTCCTGATGACACACCAAGTACCTTCCTAGCTGTCTCCCTCACTATTTCTGCAGTGGTTTTCCAGCCATCTGGCAACCCTTCACTACCACCCAGTGCCTGTCTTAACTCCTGCCTGAACTCCACACAACAGTCTTCCTTCTTCAACTTCCACCATTTGATCTTCGGCTGTGTCTTCACTCGCTTCCTCTTCTTGGTCTCCAAAGTCATCCTACAGACCACCATCCGATGCTGCCTAGCTACGCTCTCCCCTGTCACCACCTTGCAGTCTCCAATCCCTTTTAGATGGTGCCTTCTACATAAGATATAGTCCACCTGTGTGCACTTTCCTCCACTCTTGTACGTCACCCTGTGTTCCTCCCTCTTCTTGAAATATGTATTCACCACAGCCATTTCCATCCTTTTCGCAAAATCGACCACCATCTGTCCTTCCACATTTCTCTTCTTGACTCCATACCTCCCCATCACCTCCTCATCACCTCTGTTCCCTTCACCAACATGTCCATTGAAGTCCGCTCCAATCACCACTCTCCTCCTTGAGTACCCTCTCCACCATGTCGTCCAACTCATTCCAGAATTCTTCTTTTTCATCCATCTCACACCCAACTTGCGGGGCATATGCGCTGATAACATTCAACAATAAACCTTCGATTTCCAGCTTCATACTCATCACTCTGTCTGACACTCTCTTCACCTCCAGCACGCTCTTGACATACTCTTCCTTCAGAATTACCCCTACCCCATTTCTCCTCCCATTCACACCATGGTAGAAGAGTTTGAACCCACCTCCGATACTCCTGGCCTTACTCCCCTTCCACCTGGTCTCTTGCACACACAGTATGCCTACCTTTTGTCTTTCCATCATGTCAGCCAGCTCTCTCCCTTTACCAGTCATAGTGCCAACATTCAAAGTTCCAACTCTCACCTCCACATGCCTACACTTCCTCCTCTCTAGCTGCCTCTGGACATGCTTTCCCCCTCTCCTTCTCCTTCGCCCAACAGTAGCATAGTTTCCACCGACACCCTGCTGGTTAACAGTACCGGTGGCGGTCGTTGGTAACCCGGGCCTTGACCGATCCGGTATGTAAGTCTTATTTATGATCCGCATATTTGATTTGGCAAAGATTTTACGCCGGATGCCCTTCCTGACGCAACCCTCCCCATTTGTCCGGGCTTGGGACCGGCACTAAGGACGTACTGGCTTGTGCATCCTCAGTGGCTGGGTTTGCCTTGGACTTTAATGCTCATGTATATATTTCCACACAATTTTTTTTTTGCATGGTCAGCTGTGACGGACAGTAAAAAAAAAGGGAAAAAAAGGAGATATAAATATCCCACACAATATACATAATTTAAATAGCAATTTTGCTAATAAATATTCAAATATTTGATGTGCATTGTTTATGCTATAACCTCTTCCTATGTCAGCACCCTTGCTGACTTGACAAGGTGGTCCATCTGTGACTCATATGGCTGGTCTTTGCAGGCCTCTCCTCTCTTCTGAAACTTGTTAACAGTTACCTTATTGGGCTGCATGATGACAGTTTAGGGGGGGTAGACAGGTGGAGGGCAGGGAACAGATAGAAGAGAGGGAGAGACATGGTGGGAGAGTGGAGGTTAGTTTTGGTAGGGAGAGAGTCAAATGAAGAGAGGGAGGTCATGAAAAGTGAGGAAAACAGATAGAGGTAGGGGTAGAATATGAGGGAGATTCAGCACAGTGTGTCTAATCCGGCAGTGGATGGATTCCTCCCGTGACAGATAAACTCATCCGACATTGGGCCCTATCTGACAGACAACCACTGTCCAAATGGGCCCAGAGCCTCCACAGCATCTGTCCAAGCAAAGGAGCAGTTTTTATATACAGTAGATTTGTCACAAGAAGGTGGAGGCGGTAACATTAATAGTGTGGGGAAGGGGTTAAGGACATTAAGAAGATAGAAAATGGAGTAATGTCCGCTTTTCAAAATGGGACTAAGAAGGACACAGCTGGAGGTGTTATTTCAGTCTCTGCTCTGGCAATCTCTCTCTCCCAACCCCTCTCTCTCCGTCATTGTTAGGGTCTTTAGGCAAGATTGTTAGGGTCTTTAGGGAAGGCCAGACCAGCAGAGCGAACTATTCAGTGCCTCATTGTCTTTGTTTCATAGCTTTTGATTGAGATTATACACACAGGAGTCCATGCATGAACAAGCGTCTCCCCCATTCCTTTGGAGTACACCTACCTCACACTACATTAGCGAAGGGAAAATTGCTTTTGAAAGCCTCCACAGCCTCACTTGTTTGTGTCAAGGCTACAGAGCCTGTAACTCTCTCTCGCTCTCTTTTTTTTTTTTTTTTTACTCCCCTGCTTATTTTTTGAGAGAGAAAAAATCAGACTTTGGTAAATTGTGCAGACATGTCTGAGAGCTCAAGAGAACTGATTTTATATTTGAAATACAACCATATTCTAGATGGTGATTGACCCCACGCTTTATAATGGTGCCCTTCCTCACTCAAACTCTACCACCCCAGTTTTCCTAAAGAGATGAGGTCCTCCCACATGCATCTTGAAATTGACACTTCAGTGTGTGTCTGTCCTTTTGTCTTCCAGACATGGCCTGTAGTATTGAATGGATGTTTCCTGTGTGTACGTGAGGAGACAAGATTTCAAAGTTAAAGTATATAAATATTAAAAAGAAAGAAAAAAAACTCCCTCTCACCCTTTTTTGGGTGGTGCGTCTCTCCCTCAGGTTCGGATCCTCTACCAGAGGCCTGGGAGTTTGAGGGTTCTGCACAGTATCTTAGCTGTTCCTGGACAGAGACCTGAGATGTTGTTCCTGGAATCTGCTAGAGCCATTCCCCCAGTTTGAGGGTCACAGCAAATGGCACTCCATGAATTTTTTTTTTCTTTTTGCGAGTTTGTGTGTGTGTGTATCTTTGTGTTTCAGAGTCCTTTTGTTGCTGGAAGTCTATCTCTCTGTCTGTATGTGACACAGTGAGGAGCCTTTTATCTGGGAACAGCCGGAGAGACCAACCTGGGACAGACCTTGAGAATCACCTCCCACTCAATTTGGGGCTCTGTTCTTTATTTGCTATTGTACATCTGTCTCTGTATTTCTCTCTAGAATGGTATGAGCTCATTCTGCGATAGGTAGATTTGATCGCTAGATAGATAGAGAGGTGTGGAAACTTCTTGATTCTAAGATACATTGTGATGTGGATGTGGATGATTCAGCATCGATGCAATGACAGAACATATTTGCACAAAATTATAACCTTATAACATTTATTGTTGATTTTCTGATCCGATGCCATCGTAGTTCCGTCCATAAACGATGCCAACTAGCAGTACGGCAGCATTATACCCATGTCCCAGTTGGCAGCATCCGGGAAACCAAAGTTTTTGGGTTCCTGGGGGGAGTATGGTTGCAAAGCTGAAACATAAAGGAATTGACAGAAGCGCACCAACAGGAGTAGAGCCTGCAGCTTAATTTGATTCAACATGGGAACTCTCACCCAGCCCAGACATGGAAAGGATTGACAGATTGATAGCCTTTTCTTGATTCTGTGGGCTGCCTAGTTTGACAGTTTGATCCGTGTTTCAACAGTCTGGCGGTGGACTGAGGACACCTCCCAACTCCTCCTACCTCCACCTCTTCCCACTTTGGTTGTTTCATTGTCAAGCAACTGATGATGGTTTGGGCATTTGGTTAAGGTGAGTTGTTAAGGTTAGGGTGAGGGTTGGTGGTGGGAGGTGTTGGAGGAGGTGGGGAGGAGTTGTAGGTGTCCTCAGTCTGACGCCAGACCCATCTGCAGAGTTTTGCGAGCCGGGTGCGTTGCGCCGGGTGGACTCATTTGCATAAAGTTGAGGTCGAGTCCTGTTTATACAAATTCAGATACGCCGAATGGTCTGTCAACTCGCCAACTGGCCAGATCTCCTGCTCGCCATAGAAAATGAATAGGATTGGTCGACTTGGCATCCGTCAATGGATCCAGTGTATCTGCACCTTCAGGGGGACAAGTGGCGTTCAGCAACTGGAGATTGAGCAATAACAGGTCTTTGATGCCCTTAGATGTCCGGGGCTGCACCCGCGCCACACTAAGCGGATCAGCGTGTTTCTACCCTCCGTCGATCCCCGATCCCCATCACGAGTGGGGTTCAGCAGGTTACCCGCTCCTCTTGGCGGGGGTTTGTGATGTTTGCCACCTTCAGGAAGTGCCCTGTCTTAGTGCTGCTATGTGAAAACCTTATTTTTGTAGATTACAGCACACTTGCGGAAGGATTTATGTTTTGTTTTTGTAATGTTTATGCACTGAGGTGGGTCACCCATATGCTGGTATTGAAAAAGATGCAGCTTTTTATATTATAGACTTGTTGCCTAAGTTTTGAAAGTACTTCCTAAATAAAAAGTGAGTCCATATTTATCTGACTGCTTGTATTAATTGATGAAAGAGTAGCCATGTGCAGTAATACGGAAAATTGAGGACGTGATACATCGAGATGCATCAAGATGCATCGAGTTGCATCGTGCAATCGAATGATTGACAGGCAAATTGTAATTGAATCAAATCACGAGGCCAGTGAAGATTCACACCACTAATAGACAGATCGATAGACGACATATTTCTGCTCTTATTCTATGACATAAGAGTCCAAGAGAGGCAAACATGCACACAAACACGCCTGGTATCACGTCACTCGTCTCTATCACTTCGCATACACACCGATGAGACCTTTTCAAACACCCGCAATCGCAGTCCTGAATGGCGACACATGCAGTGAATTCTCTGATCGTACACTTGGGTTTGCTTTTGGCGTGTGACGTGCATTGCCGTGCATTAACAGATCCCCGCATGCAAGGTATCAGCAAAGTCTAAAGAGCCTCCGATTAACATCGCCGGTGTTTCTTTGAATTATGCTGGCATCCACTTACATCCCAGTAGCCTCGATTCGGAGCCTTCTCTCTGCAGGCAGCCCTGCTAATTGTGGAAGAGGAGAATCGGCAATGAGCGCTGTCTGCCGAGCCTTTGATATGCACTTATCTATTAGCGGTTTCAGTATGTGGGAAAAGAAAATTGCTTTTTTTTTTTAAATGTCTAGTGCATTATTACTTTAGCAGCAATTAATTTGATGAAAACTAAAAGCTTGGAAATAGTGAGGAGAAAAAAAAAACAATTATAGAGAAAAATGACCACAATGGACAAGCGTGCAGAAAGAACATAAATAATTTCTCTTTGTTTAACCTCATAAATAAGTGCTCTTAAAAAGTAGCTCATGATTTCTATCTCCCCCACACAGGCCGTATAACATTTGCATATAATGATGTATAGCGCTTCCTCTGGAAAGCAGACAGTATTTGAAGACAGCTTGCCCTGAAAGTGTCCAAGGCGCTCAAGAACTGGGCCACTAGCTATGATCCTGCCTTAATGTTCCTTGAAGTGGGAGAGACAGACCGACCTAGATATCCTCCTATTTATTCAGCCATTTTAGGTGCTGGCTATTCAAGTCTCCATCTCAGAGCTTTTCTTCTCTCTGCTCGTGTCGAGCTTTATTGCTCGCTAGCGTTACAGTTATTCCTTTGTTTGTTCCCTCTTTCTTTCCTCATCTTCTGCTTATCCGTTCTTTCTTCCTTTTCGGCTGCCCCTTTTTTTGCTCTTTCTTTCTCTTTTCTCTGCCCCACCTATCGCCCTCCTCTCTCTTGCTCGCCATATCAACTCTGGTTCATGAAGATTGCTCTGGAAAGCAGCTGCGCATTTAGACAGCGAGGGAAATGCTCCCTGCTGCCGAGCAGCGGGAGGTCTGATAACTAGCCTTATCTCAAAGAAAACCTCCATTGCCTACTCCCCAAATGCACTCCTTGACAGAAAATGACCATCTTATCTGTGTTATGCACCCTTCGATTTGTATCTTTTATATAAAGGCTACACAGATACCACTCCATAGTGAAAGATAAAGCCTACCGATAGAGCTTGTTTTTTAACCTTTTTGATGTGTCCCCGTGTCTGGGCATCATCTGTTTTGTGGTGGTGCCAGAAGGTTTGGTGCGGTAATGGCTGGTTTGACACGGCTTCTGATGCGCTGGATGTGGTCATACATTAGAGATGAATAAATGCGAGATGAGACTTGGACGGTTGACCAGTATCAAACTGAGATGACAGCCATGCCCACACAGAGATGGCATATGCCGCACTGTGTGGCTACTGAACCGTCAAGGCGGGAGGGCTTTAAGGAGTCCCGACTCCATCTCTGCATAATGCCCATGCAGTTATTCTTACCTGCAGTAAGACCTGCTCTTGGTTATTGATTGGCTTACAGCAAACCATCCTGCTACAGTCTCTTAAGGTGTGGACACCTAGGTATTTCTTCTTGATAGGGAGGCAAACACTAATACTTCAAAATGTGAATCTCACTTCAGAAGTTGTTTTGTGTTGAATTATTGATTCTCCGTGAAGATACTGTGGTAAGAGTTGCAGAGATGTACTGCTTTTTACAGAATCTAACACATAACTTCCAGACAGCACCCTAACAAGCTGTTAGACTGATGCCAGGCAAGGCGGGATTCAATCATCTCGCTCATCTCAACCCCTCCATGCCGCAGCAGCATGACCGGTTCACAAATAATCAGAATTTTAAAAGGGGCATGTGATGTCTACTGCGCTTGGCTGTGAGGGCGTGACTGGCTGTTGCAGAGAAGAGTGGCCTTTCAACACGAAAATGAAATCAGGTCAAAATGAGCACAGCACAGTACATCAAGGGGAAGAGACACTAAAAGACAAAAGAGCTTGTTTGGGACCCTCTTCCCAGTTGACCGCTCTGCGTTCCAGCTCTCTATCTCTCTGCCTCACATCATCCTTCTCATTCTACTCTGTGTATTTTTTCCTACTTGTCCATCTCTCTCTCTCTCTCTCTCTCTCTCTCTCCCTCCCTCCCCTGATTTTGCCCTGACCCTCTCTAATGCTTTTTTTTTCTCTCTATCTCTCTTCCTCTGCCTCCTCTTTCTTCATCACCGACACCTCAGCAGGCGAGGTGGTGGGTATAGTCTTGATCCAGGGCAGGTTACCCTTGGCAACAGACCACCCTCCTCTCAGCTGCCAGCATGTTTCAGGACCATCCAACTCCCTCTGCCACGCTTGTTGGCAACAATCTGACCCCCGACGGAGAACAGAGAAGACCTTTTCTTCTGCCTCATCATCTCCTGAGATTGGGGAATAAGACTTGTTCTTATCCTTCGCCCTCTACACCCCAAGACCTGACATTGCAGGCTAAGGATCAGAGCAGCGTTCACTGTGTGTGTAGACACAGTTTATATCAGCAAGTAGCATTAGCATTTTAACACCTGTTTGCAGGTACGCGCGAGTGTTGGCACTCAAAATTTTCAATGCAGCCAGGCAATGACAATATTCAACAAAGGAGGCCTGTGACAAAAAAAAAGTGGCCACATTTTTCATCTTTTTTTGTTTTGTTTTTGTTTTTTTGGGGTTTTTTTGTGTTTTTGTTTTTTTCATGCATGGGCAAGCGTTTGTATTTACATCCATCAGCCCTTCTGTTTGTGGCCATGCCCAGAATTTTATTGTGTATGCAGTATAAACAAATGGAGAGAAAGCTGCTTCTCTCTCTCTTTCTCTTTGTCTGTCTGCCTGTCTGTCTGTCTCTCTCTTTATGTATATTTATATACATATATAGATACATACATATGCTATGGTATGGTATCTGTGTCTTTTCTCTCCCTATCTCTCTCTCTCCCTCTCTGTCCTTCTGTGTCTCTCTCTCCCTCTCTTCCTCTGCTCTGTAAGAATCGTAGTCCAGACTTTACTTGGTGTTCAAAGTGGGGAAGATCCAAGCGACTGCCTGGTGCGTCTCTGCATTTGGTGACAGGAGGAGAGCCCTTCTGTCCTTTACAGTCTCACTAACAAGGCATCTTTATTTTGTCTGCATTTACCAGTTCATCCATACATTTGTCCATGGTAGACAGTATTAGCCCAGTAGTTTTATCCCGGATTCGTTGTGCGATATGATGACCAAAATAGTCTCAGTTTAGGAGCACATTTTTTCTTTTTCTTTTCTTTTCTTCTTTTTTTTTTCTTCTTCACTTATGTTTCTCACGATTTTGTCATGCTTTGGATGTTCCTCCGGAGATCCCAGCGAGGGCTTGGAAAATAGAGAGAGGACAGCACTTCAAACAAGGCGAAATCTTGTGTGTGTCTGTTCAAAGGATTTCGACACATCCCTCTTTATGAAGCAGTCGCTGCAATGCATGTGCCAAAGTGACTGAAGGTATGCTCCGCGGAGAGACACGTTGAAAGGTCACTGAAAAGGTTTTTGTAGTGATTGGGCTAGTGACATTTTCCTTATGTATATATATATATATATGTGTGTGTGTGTGTGTGTGTGTGTGTGTATATATATAAACTGTCAATAAACCTGTCAGTAAACCTAGTAGGTTTATTGACAGCTGATGATTGCTTATGGCATGAGACAGGCTTGTACTGTCTCATAAAGAATTTACTGGACTGACTGGATTATTTTGCTCCTTATTTGTTGAGCACTTCCCCTACGGTGTTGGTAAGAGTGCTCAACAAATGAGGAGCGGAATATTAAGCTTATTAAGATGACGATTATTAAGGATTAAAATTAAGAATCTTAAGATTATTATTATATCTCTATATATCTCTCTCTCTCTATATATATATATATATATATATCAACACGGATACAGGAAAAAAGATTTTAATGCATAGCAGTACAGGCCTGTTTCGTGCGTCTCGCACTCATCAGCTGCTAATGTTGATATTCCACGCCTCATTAGTCGAGCACTCAACACTATTGACGGTTTCGGAAAAAAACGATATACGTATATATATCTTACTTTTTCAAATCTGTTTCTTTCCTTTGTTTCAGGTCTAAGGGCTTTAGCCCTGTTTAATTAGAAATTGTAAAGAGGGAGAGCGTGCTCTTTCCACTCCACAAACTCTGCTCTTGGAGGTTGTTCTCCCTCGTTTGAAGGAAAAATAAGAGGGGAACCGAACATGGGATAGATTGTGTCCCTGCCTGATATATGGTGTGCTGTTTCATTCCAGGGCTACCGACTAGAAAGGGCTTGAATTCAGCGGCACATTAAATTAAATATCTGTCGAACAGATTCTAATTTGATCACCAAGCTGTTTCAATTTCATTAGCTCAGTCCCTAATGGACTTTCACAGCATATTATTTCATCTAGCACAAATCCTATTCATTGGCTCCTTTTTTTAATGAGCCCCCTGTTGCACAGGGACCGTTTGGCCCAACCCAGCACAGTGTGAGGTCACAGACGACGTGCCCTTTAACAGACAAGGGAGTAGACCCGTAGTGCTTCCCCTAAGCAAATGAAATACAACTTATGATTTATGGCCAGCCTCTGCCAAACAGCTGCTGCGAAACATCAGTCCAATACCTTATTATTGAAATGAGCATGTTGATGCAGAAGGTGCAGGTAGGTGGTGGGGCGGTGGGGGCGATTGTCTACGTGTGGGTGTTTGCAGGCCACTGAGGCCCATCGCTTTCGAAACACACACTCGATTGTACATTGTTGGTTGGCTGGTGCGCCGCTTGTTGTAATGCAAATGAAACGGTGTGTTGATAGGACAGGCCATCAGACAGATGAAAATTCATGGCTGATATCTCACAGTGTTTCTGCGGTGTAGTAGGCTTGTAATTATGCTCTGTGTATTGTAATTAGTTCTGCCATGTATCATTGTAGCCAGAGAGAACGGAGAAAAAAACGGAGCGACCCTCGGCACCTTTTCACAACGTACTCAGCAGGTTGTGAGAATCTCTGGGTGATTTAGAGATCTGTTATCTCCAAATACTGACTGATTTTTTTTTTCTTCCAGCAGACTGTTGTGGTAAATGGACTGCATTTATACAGCACTTTTCTAGTCTACTGACCACTCAAACCACTGTACAACGTATACCTCATATTCACCCATCCACACACATATTCTTACACCAATGGTGGAGGCTGCCATGCAAGGCACCAACCTGCTCATCAGGAGCAATTAGGGGGTTCAGTGTCTTGCTCATGGACACTTCGACATGCTGTCTGGAGGAGCCGGGGATTGAACCAGCGACCTTCCGGTTACTACATGACCCGCTATACCTCCAGAGCCATGCCACCCCTGAAGTAATATGTTATATGAGGTAATGGTTATGTTAAAGTTTTTTTGTTTGTGTGTGGGGGGTTCCCCTTTTTTCTCCCCAATTGTACTTGGCCAATTACACCACTCTTCTGAGCCATCCCGGTCGCTGTTCCACCCCCTTTGTTGATCCGTTGAGGGCTGCAGACCACATGCCTCCTCCGATATATGTGGAGTCGCCAGCCGTTTCTTTTCACCCGACAGTGAGGAATTTCACCAGGGGGACATAGCACGTGGGAGGATTACGCTCCTCCTCCCGGTTCCCCCTCCTCCCCCAAACAGGCGCTAGTGCAGTGACCAGGACACACTCACATCTGGCTTCCCACCCACAGACACGGCCAATTGTGTCTTTAGGGACACCCGACTAAGCCGGAGGCAACACAGGGATTCGAACCGGCGATCTCCGTGTTGGTAGGCAACAGAATAGACCGCCATGCCACCCGTATGTTCATGGTTATGTTAAAGTTAACCAACTAACAGCTGATATACTGTATTTTTCCTCATATTTCTCATTGGCCAAGTAGCAATTGCTTGTATTGTCAAAACAATCAAACCATCACATATCAACAAATACCATCATTTCAACTTTTATTGAACTGGGCTCTTTGGAAGCATGTTATTGCATTTCAGCAGCAGCCATATCTACTTTATTCCTTCATTTGTTGACTGGTGATTGGAAATATAATACAGTGCAACTGCAAAAAAACAAAAAAAACTGCAGTACAGGATGTGCTGTTTGACCAAGGGTTCTCTTAAAGGACAATGTCTTTTACTCAGACGATGTACGATATATGTGCAACGTCAGTGTTTTTAGTTCCAAAAGCTTGAAAGTGATAGTATGGACCCAGGGAGGGCTCTGCGGTAACATTGATAAATGTTTTCACCAGACCATCCGCCATTAGTGTCAGGGCAAGTTACAGCCACAAGAGCAGACAAACAGGAAATAGAGAAAGAGTGGGTGTAAATAATTGATAAGGCTGACCCTGCGCGATTCATATTCTGCAGCAGCGGATCAAAGAGCGATTCTCCGAGTTTGACATTGAGCCCTGGCGCAGGAGTCAAAGCCATTACTGCCCTCACAATGCTGCTGCGTGTGTTTATATTAAAAATGCAGCGGCTCCTTTCTTTTGCAGGCGTCGTTTGGAGGCTAACAATGGTTGGCACTCCTGAGCATTAACCAACCGGCTAATGGACTGACCAGCATTACCCAAGAATTACCTACAGTAGCACTTAGTAAAGTGAGGTGGAGACCATTTTGTTCCTGTCCACTCGATGAAGCTGTTCCTGGCTCTCTCAGGTGTAAAAAATAGCCGCTATGAGGCCTCTTGGTCTTTTAGGTGTGATCAATATTTCATAGCCACCATGCCTTGCATCTTCCCTTGTCAGCTCTCATCGCTGTTCTAAAGCTGATGAATAATGCTTAAATGAACCTTGGAGTAAATTAATGATGAATGAAATTTTGCACAGTTTTTAGGAGAAGGTTTATTTGAATAGTGCATTAAGACATATTGGGGCCTGTCTCTATATGGTGAAAGTATCAAAAGGATGCTGCAGTTTCTCTGCCTCTTGTAGAGAAATCGCACATCACTCGGATTTATTCAAAACCTACTTAACCCTTCCAAAATGAGTTCCTGGATCTGTTTCTTGTTGCTCAGCAGCGCAACATCTCCATCATTAGAGTAAGCAGATGAAGTCATGGCAGGCTTTGGAATAAGACTCTGCTCTATTTGCAACAATTAGTGTGAGTCATAATCCGTCTTTCTCTACACATTTTTCCAAGTGATGCCCTTTGTTTTTGCTGTAGAATTCACTGGCCTAATAAGGTTCAGATAACTCAGAAATTAATTTAATGAAATATAAGAAGATATGCCCATTGCTATTTAGTCTCAGTCTAGCTCAAATTTTAGGTTGAGATTGTGCAGTAACTACTATACCTATGTGTCCCTGAACAGATTTGCGAGACTTGAAAATGACTCAAAGAGGTTTGTACTTCAGTGACTTAATGCTTCTTTGGCAGAGTCCAAATATGTGAAACAAGCTTTGAAGGACTAAACCATTTTTGATACCAGGAAAATGGGGACTATGGAGGACCATGCTGGTGTACATTCAGATAAAGGTTTATTAAAAATTGTCTAATTAGAAGCGTTTTCAGAGTTCTATGTAGACTACTTTAATACTGCAACCCGTTCCAGCTCGGGGCCCCACTTAATAATTCGTTTGCTGGTTACAATGGAGGATCCCGCGTCGGCCCGTGGAACAGCAGATTGCCCACAAGCGTCTCTGCATCAGCCTCTTACATTTTACCCTTTAAGAAATTTCCGACTCGAGGCTGTGACGTTCACAAGAGCCGACAGTTACAAATCACCGCGCTATCCGTGAGTTATCTCTGTCAATTACTGACGACAAATGGTTCGGGTGCTTTGAAGGCCAGGGGCATCAATCCACCGTGTCTCCCGTTGTCCTAGCTTCTCCAGCCTATTGATTCTGCCTCCGCTGCTTCCATGATCCAGTTTTGATGGCTCCTGACCGCAAAAGCTAACGTGAGCACTGGATGTCAGATGAGAAAGGGGGGATATGTAACCCAAACTCCCACCTAGGGACTTGTTCACATTTTTGATATTAGATATTCCTTCCTCCGCACTCGAGACTTAATATAGATCAACTGGAGTCATCCTGCTACAACTACTCTCTACCCATACCAGATTTCAATCAAAGTGTGATTGCAATGCAATGCCTTTTGTGTGTGTGTGTGTGTGTGTGGGAGGGGGGGGATCTTTAATACCAGCACACATCATCTGACCTTAGAGTGCTTTATAAGCCGTTTTCAGTGTTCTCCACCTTGCCAAAGTCACTGAGCTTAGTGCAAGCACATCACACACTTAAACTCATCCGTTTTCTCCCAGTCTCTCTTTCTCTTTTGTCAGCCCCCCCCCCCCCTCTGCAGAGCTAAATGCATTAATTCTACCCATCTCACCTTTGCAAAATAGCTTTCACATGTATGTATCTATCTGGGCCTTTGGCTTGGCAGAATGACCATTCAGCGAGCCGGGGATGAGGTCTATTGTAGCGGCCCATCCCCTGTACAGCAGCTGTCTGCGATGGGCTGTGATGGCTGTCTGCAGAATTGGCTGCCGCTGCTTTGAGTGATTCTCTCTCTCCCTCTCTCTCTCTGCCTGAGGCGCTCTATGTGTTGGAGGCATTGATCGGCCCTGAATTGGATTGCGGCGGGCCTGATTACCGGTGTCAGTGTGTGCTGGGTCACGTGGGACCACTGGAGCTCCTCGTGCCGAGCCTAAGCCAGCTAACGCAGAGAGGGGCCGTAGCATAAATGCAATTACTTTTAACAGTTTTAGTTACACAGAAGGCAAACACACACAGAAAATAGAGTCCTGTAGCAGAACCCCACCAACAGTTTCATTCTGTATCAACAGCGAGAAAAGAGTCGGTGCTCAAAACTATAGCATCAAGCAGAGCACATGAGGGGATGCTGAAAACTAAAAAGTACTGTAACACAACGTACCAGATGATAACATCTCGCCCCACCGCAATTTCATATTTATTGTGAGATTGGGTACGTGGACACTGCTGTTAATTTTTCATTTTGGGTGGTTATTAAAACGGAGATTCTTCAGCAAAGGTTGCACTTTATGACTTTTTTTTGTTTGCGTGTGCTTGGGTGCCGGGAGATAGGGGTGTGTCTACTTGTGTGTATGTTTGTGTATGGTTGTACAAGTGTGTGTGTGTGTGGGGGGGGGGTGATTCTCCTTGCATCATTTGTTTACCCCTGGAATAACGGCCATCATCTTTTCCACTAAGAACAATAGCTGTTTTTCCCCTTTGCTCAGGAGACAATGAAGTGCCTTCCCGCCTCGCGAGCGACAGGCCAATAAAAATCGTAATTGGATCTGTCAATCTAACAGTGCTGCAGCGAGAGGGGTGGGCAGGTAGGTGGTAGGTGGGGGGGGTAGCTGGACACTAGAGGTAGCTGCAGACAAGGAGAAAGCTGTGCCATTAAAAAGCACGCGCGCGCACACACACACACACACACACACACGCACACCTTCACTGTGTCCTCACTCTATACACCACCCGGAGGCACGGAGTAACGGTTGCAGAGGGGTGCAGTTGTTGTGTTTCATTGTTTGTTTGTACCAGGGCCAGGGGCGGCAGGGAGTTCGGGGGGGGGGGGGTGACGATCTGTCTTTGTTTGTAGGTATTAGTGGGTTGGTGATGTGGCTTTGATGCAGCTACACAGGAGAGCCGGGCCTGCCAGAGTCTCTGAGGGTCATAGTGGATGCACTACTGATGCGTCTGTCTGCGTGTTGTTCATGTCAAGGTCGTCAGACATTTTGTTGTTGGTTTTTTTTTTTTATTATTATTATTTTTTCTTATAGGGGAATGGCCCTGTCATTAGTGGGGGATGCTCTAGTAGTATTTTTCATGGTACAATGCACACACAGAGCATCACCTTGTCACATTTAATCACAAACATGGTACTGTGTGTGCTTACTTTAAGCCTTTCTGCATGCATTCAGTATGTTCATGTTTCTTTATTTTGTGTACGTGTGAGACTTCTGTGTGGGCCTGTGCATGTGCCCTCCCCCGTAATGTATGCTTGTGCATATTGTTTTCCCAAGTACCATTTCAATTTTAATGGCGACTGCGTAAATTAAGAGCACTTTTATAGCTTCTCCGACTAAAACGTTAAGTGAGTGTCGAGGTTGTCTGCACATCCGAGTCTCTCCGCGAGCCCTACCTCGGCTTTTAGGAGATGGCTTTCTCTTGTCTTTAGTGCCATTCTTGTTCTATTATCTTCCCGATCTTAAGGACTGTCACAAGGGAGAAGAGCTCTGCCGTTCTTCACATTATGCTCACGAGCACGCCATAATGTCATGCCAGATCTGCTTTTGTGAATGGACAAAGAATGTTTCAGCTCTAAGTATGAAGTACAAAATTCAGTTCTTATCCTCAAGCTGCCATAGTAGCTAAGTGGATTTACCCCCCCCCCCCGCCCCCACATACATATATGGTGTTTCATTTGGTTTGATGGCAGTGATCATCATCTCAAAAATTGCAGATTCCGGGGTGTCCGGGTGGCGTAGCGGTCTATTCTGTTGCCTACCAACACGGGAATCGGAGGTTCGAATCCCCGTGTTTCCTCCCACTTGGTCGGGCGTCCCTACAGGCACAATTGGCCGTGTCTGCAGGTGGGAAGCCGGATGTGGGTATATGTCCTGGTTGCTGCACTAGCGCCTCCTCTGAGCAGTCGGGGCACCTGTTTGGGGGGAGGGGGAACTGGGGGGAATAGTGTGATCCTCCCATGTGCTACATCCCCCTGGCAAAACTCTTCACTGTCAGGTGAAAAGAAGCGGCTGGTGACTCCACATGTAACGGAGGAGGCATGTGGTAGTCTGCAGCCCTCCCCGGATCGGCAGAGGTGGTGGAGCACCGACCGCGACGGCTCAGAAGAGTGGGGTAATTGGCCAAGTACAAGTGGGGAGAAAAAGCGGGGGGAAAAAAATTGCAGATTCCACATGGAAGGTGAAAAACTTTGGGTGACCCTCTTCATCTAACAGACAACGAGCCCAAAAACAGTACTTATCCACTTCATGTTCAGCAACAATAACAAAACGAAAAAGCAAACACTAACTGAAAGATTCGAAGAGAGAAAAAAGGGATTTCTTCCAAGGACTCCATGAAATTGTAGTTTCAGGGGGTCAAGGCTAATTTTATATCAATGCTCTTTTCTGTTGACCTTATACTTCAACTGCCTCCCCATCAACCCAGTGAAAGTGCAGAGAGAACTAATTCAGCCCAAGGTCTCGCAGGGAAAAATACTTTGAAGAAACTGGCGATGTGTTTATCACGAGCATCAGGTTGGCAACGCTAAATTCAGGCTGACATTATCAAGTTCTGTGATCTAACAGCTCTGCCGATCTCTCGGTTGATCAAATAAAACACGCGTCATCCTCCAATTTTGGTTTTGGTTTGAGTAACCATCCATCCGCTCCGGGGTGTCTAAAGTACACTTTTGAGATCCTCGTAAAGGATTAAAACAAATGACAAAGAAAACGTAGCCATTCCTCATCGCCTCTTGCACATGCCCAGCCTCGGCTTAAAAATCCTTTTCTTGTAACGCCTACATGCCCATGAATGTGCAAGCAGCCACAATAAAACATACTGGCAGCTCATAAAAATTAGCGAGGTTGAGGGGATGGGAGAGGGGGAGTGATCGTGAGGTCCTGTTAAGTCTTCTGTGGATGTGGTGTAACTGGCTTACGGTTAAGAACTAAACAAATCATATGGCATTCATACATATTGTAAAGGCTGCAGCAGAAAAGGCATCTGTCCTGCCAGTTTTACAGTGACAGGCTGCAGGGAGCATTACTCATCATTACAATCTCTGCTGGCAGCCTATTTTCATCACATTACAGTGGCATAATGAAGCGTAGCAAGCTAGCATCCCCAGGTTCTCAGGGTGGTTGGTTACCCATAAGAACCAACTGAAAGCGCTCACCCTCTCCATTTCAGGTCAACTTTTTGCAGTCAGCCTGATGTGGTTAATCACGGCACAACAAAAGGTTGAACAATAAGTCAGATTTCCGTAACGTAGAATGTTGGACTCAAAGTGAAATGCGTTTGCAGAATTGTAGCCCTCATTTTGTCTTCAGAATAATTTGCATGACAAAATTCCAATGATTCGTTTGTCTTGAGTAATCATACAAGGCTAGGATCAGTGTAATAACTACTTGCTTCTTTTTCTTCTCTCTCCTGCTCTCTCTCTCTCTGTCTCTCGTAGGAGCAAGGCAAAGTAGGTGTGACTTTCAACATAGGGACAGTGGACATCAGTGTGAAGGAGACAACTACAGCAGTAAATGATGGTAAATACCATCTGGTTAGATTCACCAGGAACGGAGGAAACGCCACCTTACAGGTGGACAACTGGCCAATCAACGAGCATTTTCCAACAGGTACACAAGCCTTTTCATGTCTGTTTGGAATTTATATAACCATTGCTCTTTCAGCTCTGAATGTTCTGACATGTATTTCTGCAAGAATGATGGGAAGTAATTTGAATACCGCTGGACATCACCTGCTTGTTTTCAAAGGGCCCAAACAAGGATCAAAATGCATCAGAGGATCATTGCCTCCCTTTCTGCTGTAAAGGAAAACACATCAGAGCCAATCACAGAAAGTTGAATCAGTTCATCTGGACGCTAGTGTTTATTGAGAGAAACGTTTCATCACTCATCTAAGTGACCTCTTCAGTTTCAACTGACTGCAGGTATCCCCACCCTTATAAACTTGACTTCTTCAGTTGAGACTGAAGAAGTCACTCCGCTTAGGGGTGAAATGTTTCTCTCAGTAAACATTGTGCCCAGATGAACTGATTCAACTCTCTGTGATTTCCTTACCTGGATTACTGAGCATGCATAGAGACACCAGAGCCAAATTAAGGCTAAAAGCTGCAAGTTTAAATAACAGCATATGAGCAATAGATAACAGTAATACTGATAAACAAACAATGAAAAACACCAAATGTATCCTGAAATGTTCCTCCCTGTGAGGAAAGTGGACCATACTAGCGTCCTTTGTCTCGCAGCAAGCATTAGCCAGGTGACATCCAGCCATTTTGTTCCAGGGAGGGATTAAAAGGCACCAAGGGGAGCTGGTTGGTGGGTGAGCGAGGAAAGGATAGCAGAAAAGGAGGGTGGCCTGTTGGCCAGATAAAGCTACTGCCTGCCTGTATCTCTCAGTCCCAGGTCAGCCGAGGCAACACAGCGGCTGAATACAAATAGGTTCATGAAACGAAGCCTGCTCCATTTGGAGGTTCAGGCGTTCCCGTCATTTGGAACAGAGATGTGCTGCTCAGCTAGCTAGGTGAGAGACACAGAGGGCGATAGAGAGAGGGTTAGGAAAGGAAAATCTCCCATAGCTTCTACTTTATGCTCCATTATCTTGGGTTGGCACTCCTGTACTTTGATATCTTTTTGGCCCTAGTGCCAACCAATTTGGAAGAGACAACCATTGTTTTGGGGTTTTGGTTTTTTTTTTTTTTCCTCTCCCCATTATCTACTATTCAGACTGACTCAGTTAAGCAAAGCAAACGCAGATAAACAACTTAGTAATGAAGTGTTATGTGGAGAGAAAAAGATGAAATGATTCATCATCTAGGGAAAATTGCAGGGGATAATAACCCATAGTCACTCTAATTTTGACTTGCCATTAACTCCAAAGAGTTCTGTGTATCTGAAGCCGTGACAGATTGAGAGAGGTTTTTTGTTAAATTATTCTAGGGGTGTCACGATTCTCCAAATCCTCGATTCAGTTTGACTTTCAGTTTTAAGGTCACGATTCGACTTTTGGTTTAAACATTTTTTTCAGCACACTATGCCGTTGTTTAGACTATCAAGTTTTGATTTGTAAAGATCAGCAGATCATTGGTTTTATGCCCTGACAGCTGTCATTTACATGCTCAATTTGTTCTTTAAGCAGCATGGTGGCACAGTGGTTAACGCGGTTGCCTCACAGCAAGAAGGTCCTGAGTTCGAATCCCAGGGTTGTCCAACCTTGGGGGTCATCCCGGGTTGTCCTCTGTATGGAGTTTGCGTGTTCTCCTTGTGTCTGCGTGGGTTTCCTCCGGGTGCTCTGGTTTCCTCCCACAGTCCAAAGACATGTAAGTCTGAATCGGCCATGCTAAATTGTCCCTAGGTGCGAATGTGTCAGCCCTGTGATGGACTGGCGGCCTGTTCAGGGTGTCTCCCTGCCTGCCGCTCAATGACTGCTGGGATGGGCTCCAGCATCCCGCGACCCTACTCAGGATAAGTGGCTTGGACAATGGATGGAGGCCATATGGCCAAATTTAGATAATTTATTTAAAATGTAATGACAATAACGTATTTCACCAGTTGTCATATTTGTTGTGTTGCCTGAAGTGGCATATGGTACCATGGCAAATGTCCATGATGTCTTAAAAATGCAGCTGCAGGCTACCGGTAAACTACGCTGTGTCATATTTGAAGTGGGTTTTTTTTTGTTTTTTTTCCGGATGCACACCAGATGTGCACAACTAGACGGGGGTGGAGAGAAAAAAAATACTATGAAAATCACCAATCCTGCTTTTGATTTTGAAGGTTGGAATCAAAAGCTCATATTGATCAATTGTTGATTTAGAATCGACATAGTGACCCCAATATTTTCAGTATACACTTTATTTCAGATTTTCATGGCAGATGTACAGAAGTCTGAGGCCATGGTTCTCTACTGGAAAATGGTGGATTGCTCCCTCCAGGTCGGGGATGAGTTGTTGCCTCAAGTGAAGGAGTTCATGTATCTCGGGGTATTGTCCACGAGTGAGGGTAGGATGGAGCGGAAGCTTGACAGGCGGATTGGTGCAGCATCAGCAGTAATGCGGACACTGTACCGGACCATTGTGGTGAAGAGGGAGCTGAGCCGGAAGGCAAAGCTCTCAATTTACCAGTCAGTCTTTGTTCCAACCCTCACCTATGGTCATGAGCTTTGGGTAGTGACCAAAAAAGTCAGATCGCGGATACAAGCAGCTGAAATTAGTTTCCTCCATAGGGCATCTGGGCTCAGCCTTAGAGATAGGGTGAGGAGGTTGGACATCTGGAGGGAGCTCGGAGTAGAGCCACTGCTCCTTTGCGTCGAAAGGAGCCAGTTGAGGTGGTTCGGGCAACTGATTAGGATGCCTCCTGTGCGCCTTCCTTCAGAGGTTTACCAGGCACATCCAACTTGGAGGAGACCCCGGGGTAAACTCAGAACTTGCTGGAGGGACTACATGTCCAATCCAGCCTGGGAACGCCTTGAGATCCCCCAGGAGGAGTTGGAGGGCGTAGCTGGGGAGAGGGACATCTCGAGTGCCCTACTTAGCTTGCTGCTACCGCGACCCAACCCCGGAGGAGCGGCTGATGATGAGATGAGATGAGATGTACAGATGTACAGTGTTGGGCTATTCACAATGGCAGATGGAAATAGCACATGCACAGGTTTATCCAAGGTGCAACCATGGATTGATAAAAAAGGGAATCATTGGCCAGTAAATGGGGTACAGAAAAACGATACAAGATGAGATGACAGTTGCAGGGATTTTAACTATTTTAAGATAGTGCATCAAACTCCATCATTATACTCAGGCAGGAGTTTGGCATTTGGTCATGTTAAATACCTTAGAAGAGGAACCAAGTGTTCATACATCCAGATAAAAAATTCAGGTGCCAAACAAAAATTGCAAAACATAGAACAAAGGAGTGAGGTCTGCACACTGAAATGCTCCCAATACTTATTTTATTTGGCAACGTTTCGATCTATCAGAAGATGTGATAGAGCGAAGCAACGCTGGTGTTGAGCAATTTATTCGGCAGCTTTTTGATCTTCTGATAGATTGAAATTTCTCCAAATAAAGTAAGTATTGGGAGCATTTCTTTGTTAAATACCTTGTCATAGAAATTGCACATAAGTGCTGATAAAAGTGTCAGATCACATTTTTGCGCATGTTTGCTGGACATCAAATGTCTGTTGTTCCCATTATGGCGATCATATCCCAAAAGAGGACACGCTGAGGTTAGTTACACTGCTTTGAGCAGCTGCCAACCTTGCCGCTCAAAAGAATTTCAAAAGTATTGATTTCAATGGAGACGTTTAGTACCTCACAGTATAAATCCTGTTTCAGAGGCTTTCAGCAAAAAAAACAACAAAAAAACAACAAAAACTCAAAAAGGAGTAGAGGAGGACATGCCGACCTACTCAGTAGTGAGGCGAGATACAAGCAGGAGCTGACCTCTTTTAGCTCTCAGAGCGTTGTCTCAGCAGGCCCTACAGCATGCTCCTAACCCCATCCCCTCACTGGGGACGGGGCCGCGGCCACCCCTGGCATGACCTGGCACTCCGTTCCGCTTGGTTCAGTGGGGGTCCAGGTGATGTTAATTCCTTCTGTCTGTGGCTTTCTTTTGCCTGTGGATGTCTTTCGCTTTTCTTTGACCAAACAACGTCAGACAGGTTTCATAACTACATTTCAGCAATATAATGCTGGGAAAACACTTAGACACTCAAAGACACAATGCATAGGCTTAATGTGCAACCCCACTCATACACACACACATACACACACACAACTGTTCACCAAATGAGTGGAACTAATCAAAGAAAGACTTTGATTGCATTGTTAAATGGCATTTACCTGTGGGAGAGCATCCTTTAGAGTTCATCCCTCTATTGAACTTGTGTGAGTGGCTTCTGCCTTTTCAATGACCAGTAAATACAGAGTCCATTTAAACCATTTACACCTTATAATTATCTCTTAAGTGCCCTACACACCAGCATTCAACGTCTGCCTACTATATCCTCCATTCAAATCAGTAAGTCTTATCCAAGACAGGAGGCTGTTCGAGTTTATCGCAACAGAGACCTGCTCCTTTTAAGCCTCATATTCCATCTACCTGATCCTATTCGAGTTCACTCCCCCCGCTTGCCATTGTCCTTGGATGGAGCAAAAGTTGAGGTGGGCTAGGGTGGGGTGGAATCAAAATAAGTGGTAATTTCTTTTTTTCCTCTTCTGCACAGATAATTTGCAGGACATTCAGCGACAGTAATTCCACAATGATTGATTTTCTTCCCCCCCCCCCCCCCCTTGTAACGGTGTTGCCATCTCATGAGTAATTACAGGTTAGGGGGCAGACTCATCGACTGCCTTCTCATACCGCTAATGCTTAACTTGAAGACAACAACCGCCATGAGGGCTTCTGGTCCGTTCAATAAACAGTTACTAGATGTGGGCATGCATTCTCTCTGTGGTGGGGTATACACGAAATGAGTGTCTGTGGACTGCTTGTCAGTCATAACTGGGTGCGAAATAGCCCAGGGCATGGAAATTGAATGGCTCAACACCAGTGTTTGTAAAATTGGCTCAACAAGTGTAGACGTCTCAAGATGTGTTTCGTATGGCTGGCTGGAGGGTTTGGGCTCTGGCTTTAATAATGTATAAACAAGTCTCAGCGTTTTCGGTTTTTATTTTTCAAAGCCATCCAGCATGCCGAATTTCGCCACAAGAGGACACTGTCACATAACCTCACACGAACAGGAACAACTTTTGGGACGGTGGAAACATAAAATCCGGGTGAAAGTCAGTTTAAGAATCTGGGTGTTTTTTTGGTGAAAATCGATAAAAAGCCAAAACGCGGAGCCTTGTGTATAGAGCACTGCTAAACACATTCTCTGTAATATTCAGTTTCGTTTTTTACATTTCTTTCGTTATCGTTTTATTTATAGTTCAACTCAAAGCTGTTTCACAAAATGATTGGCAATAGCATTTAGAATTAGGGCGTGCGGGTAGCGTAGCGGTCTATTCCGTTGCCTGCTTACACGGGATCGCCGGGTCGAATCCCCGTGTTACCTCCAGCTTAGTCGGGCGTCCCTACAGACACAACTGGCCGTGTCTGCGGGCGGGAAGTCAGATGTTGGTATTTGTCCTGCACTAGCTCCTCCTCTGATCGATCAGGGCGCCCCCGGGATCGGCAGAGAGGGGGTGGAGCAGCGACTGGGGCGGCTCAAAAAGAGCAGGGTAATTGGCCCGATACAACTGGGGAGAAAAAAGGCGGGGGGTAGGATTTAGAATTAAGTATTTACATTTTGCACACAGTTTTGGGCTAAAAAAAATTATTGCAGGATATTTTTACTATTGTTTATTATGTATTTGTTATTATCATTATATTTATTATTTATGTTATTAAAATATAAACGATCTAAGATGTGATGCAGATTTACAGGTACATCAGAACCGTTTTAAGCTGCCTGTTTACTTAAAAAAAATTTTTTTAATTTTGACCCGCTGAGAGCAGTGGCAAAGGGCTAGTCTATATCCCACTTACTACTGACGGGGATTTTGAGCTCGGTCGTAGATAGAGCTGTTGTAGACAGTGTTTTGCCAGACTGTGTCAACACACCATTCATCTTTTATGCTCACATCACTCTGAGGTATACGTAAGAAAGGAGGCAGCATATTTTGTACAAGTGGTATGTCCTCTGTTGGCGCTAAAACGTGATTGAGTTGCGTGTATGTCACCGGTGATGCACGGCAGTTGTGGAGTATCTGGGGTCACACCAGCCTTATACTGTGGGGCAAGAGTGAATAAAGATATGGAAGAGTGCTGTTTTACACGTGCCTCGTCATGCATTCAGTAACATACCCTCGCTTATCAAATCCAGCACTGTGTGTCTCCAGCTCCTCGTGGCTTACTTGTGTGTGTGTGTGTGTGTGTGTGTGTGTGTGTGTGTGTGTGTGTGTGTGTGTGTCCATTTTTCTCCATCTCTGTCTTGCTAATTATTCTTGCTTTTCCAAACATTGCCCTCTCAGTCTTCCCGTCTTTTGTATAACCCCAAATGTTTCTTAATGAATGCGTTTCGTCCCTCTCGGTCAGTTCTCATCAGAACTTGTGCTTCTCACCCTAAAATCCTGTGTGTTCCTTTGATGGTCCAGATTACTGTAGACGCTTCCCTTTGTTTAAGCAGATGGTTTCGTTTTCAGTATGTAGTCTTCATCTCAGACCCGTCTTAATCTCTTAACTCTTTGGTTCGTAATACATGACTTTTTTTTTCTGCTTGATTTTGAATCTTTGAATCAAGGAGTCACTGAACCAAGCCAGGCGGAAATTGTGCATTACAATTTGCCTCGGCTGACTGCGGTTCAGAAGCGGTTTTGGTTGAATGACCATTGGCCTCAACACGCTCTTCGGGCCTCAGGGAAGCTGAGTGTATGCACGTGTGTGGGTGTTTGCATGTGTATGTATTTGTCCGTGAGTTTGCACGTACGTGGGTGTGTGTATGGGAGTGGGTGGGTGTGTCTGTGTGGGTGAGGTGAAGGTGCGAGTTTTTATATGGTATATGCATGTGAGATGGCAAGCGGGGGAGGGCGCCCGATCATTGCTGGAAGGACCCTAAATTCAAACGGCACACTCACGGTCACCGACACACATGCACACACTTTACACACATGGACTTGAAGCATGCAGCGAAACACACACAGCAATGATGCTGAGGCAGCCATAGTCTGCAGTGAGACACAGCGGGCACCTTTTTAACAAGTGCGCCCATATTTGTTTTAAAATACAAACACAACAATTTTTCAGGAGCGAGATAAATATTCAGACTTAGCCTCTAGCCAAACATGACTCGCCATATCTGAAACACCATCTCTCTGAGGGCTCTGTCACAACACAGACCAAGATAAGCTGAGCGTAGGAACCACTGTGCTAATTCATCCTTTCAATGCCATAAACCTGAGAGAAACCAGAGAAATAATGATTTTACTCTCACTCATTGGCTCTGTCTGACGCCTAGCAGCAAATCTGACATCTAGCAGAGAAAGAGAGAGAGAGAACGAGCAGGAAAAAGAATACATGCATGGTAAAACTGGCATGAGTAAGTGGAGTTGACTGAAGGGACATATAGACTGTATAGGAGACAAGAGAAATATTCAGTGGAATATATAGTCATGCATGGACAAGCAGAGAAAGAAAAGGGGAGGGGGAATTCATTTCAAAATATGAGCAGGGCATCTGAATATAGCTAGAATGACTGATCAACTGACAGACAGAAGAGAAGTGTAATGGGGAGTGGGAGAAGAGTAGATAGATGATGGTGGAAATGTGGCTGTTGCTGAAGAAGCTTGAATCAACTGATGAGAAAGCCTGATTGCAAAGAGGAGAAGAAGAAGAGAGAGATTGGAACAGGACGGAATGGAACACATGAAAAGGGGATAGACAGACAGACGTATGGACAGATGGACGGGCAGACAGACAGACAGATCATGGAGTGGGGGGCGGTGAATACAGGGAATAGATTGAAGGAGGAGTTGGGTGGGGTATGATGCTTATAAGAAAGAGCTCTGACAACTGAATGTGCAGTTAAGCTGTGGAATGGTGATATTTGGACGGGACTACAGTATAACAAATGTACTGATCATACGGAGAGAGAGCCAGGAGCCTGTCAGGGCAGCCATTTTCAGAGTTTTGATGTGCCCTAAGCGCTGGGCCTATGATGGAGCCCCGGCGAGATCAGTCTGGCAAGCAGACTGAACAGAATGAACAAACTGTCCAATGGATGACTGTCGCTGTGCCAGTGTTTGTGTTGACTGACTCGCTGCTACCAGAGGGAAAACATTCAGACATTGTTTTGGCTGGGAGACGAGATGGGGGGGACACACACATGAGCCGGCAACGACATACCCAAACTACGCATAGATGCCGTTATTTACTAGCCAAGCTAAAATTTACATTGTCATTAAAGGAGGACTTCGAGCATAACAACTTTGTTGCTATGGTGACGGCATTATGAATGCATCACATGGATAGACGCTAATGCTTGCTTTTGCAGGCCGGGAGGAGTGTTTTTCCCCCCCCCTACCTCAGTCCCTTTTTTATTCATTTTTACTGTTAAGTGATTTATCCTCTAAAACACTGAGAGGTGTTGACGGCACATATATTACATGTCTCTACAAGCACCTGGGTGGATGCATTTATAGTCACTGCATCGTTTTCACCACAATTCAGCTTGCCTTCCATATGTTGATTAGATGCTGCTCTGCATGGGGTAGGCCTGATTTTTAGTGAAGGATTTTCTGAAGTGTGCAGCACGGTGGCGCAGTGGTTAGCACGGTCACCTCACAGCAAGAAGGTCCTGGGTTTGAGCCCTGGGGTAGTCCAACCTTGGGGGTCGTCCCAGGTCATCCTCTGTGTGGAGTTTGCATGTTCTCCCCATGTCTGCGTGGGTTTCCTCCGGGTGCTCCGGTTTCCTCCCACAGTCCAAAACATGTAGGTCAAGTGAACTGGCCGTACTAAATTGTCCCTAGGTGTGTGTGTGGGGGGGTGGGGGCCTGTAATGGCCTGGCAACCTGTCCAGTGTGTCTCCCCACCTGCCACCCAATGACTGCTGGGGTAGGCTCCAGCATCCCCGCAACCCCAAGAGCAGGATAGGCGGTTTGGATAATGGATGGATGGATTTTCTGAAGTGCTGTACACTATTCAAAAGTTTTTAGAGGATGAAATTTCATCACCGACATCACTGACTTGAGTTAACCTTTTAATGACCAATGTGGTAAAACCAAAGAAGTCAGAAACAGTTTTTTGGGTTTTTTTGTTAATATGTGGGAAGGCTATTTTATGATCATATGCCCTGTGTGCTCAGATGATCATGTCTGCCGTATGATCATATATGATGTTTGCTTACTTTTAATCTTTGACTATGTATGACCCATGTTTAACTTTAGTCTAGATTGCTTAGATAAATGCTTAAAGGTCAAGTTAAACTTAAACCTTAAAGTACTTGGATGGGAGACCTCCCGGGAAAACGGAGTTTCTGCTGGAAGTGGTGTTCGTGGGCCAGTAGGGAGCAGTCTTCCCTATGGTCGCAATAAAAATACAAAAAACAAACAAAAACAACAACAAACAAAAATCCCAGTACCCCGGTGAAGTGACGGGGACACTGTGCTGTAGGAGACGCTGTCCTGAGACGGTAAACCGAGGTCCTGTCTCACTCTGGTCATTAAAGATCCCATGGCACTTACCGCAAAGAGTAGGGAGTTCCCCGGTGTCCTGGCAAAATCCCCAACCTGGCTCTCTCCATCTGGCCACCTAATCATCCCCTCATGTAATTGGCTCAGTGGTTCCTCCCTCTCCACCTCAAGCTGATGTGTGGTGAGCGTTCTGGTGCAAAATGGCTGCCGTGCATCACCCAGGTGGTGCTACACATTGGTGGTGGTTCTCTGTGAAGCATTTGGGTGTCTAGAAAAGCGCTGTATAAATGTAATCCATTATAAAGCTCTTATGTAACAGAACAAATATAGTGTCGTAGTGTCTTCTCCATGTGAACAAATTAAGTTCTGCTGTTAGCAAACAGGAGACGAATGTATGGGAAGTGTAGCAGAGTCTGTCCAAAGCAAGTGGAGAAACGGGCTTGGGGGGATACGACGTGAAATAAGGAGGAGAGGTACAAAAAGCAGCCCTATGAGAGAGGCTGTGCTGTACTCGCTTGTAAGGTTGACGTCATGTGTGCCATGCTTTTAAGCATTATTTAAGTGTGACAATACTGCAAGAGATTTTGTCTCGCTCATCATTTATTGTCAGAGTGGACTTTAAATAGTTGCCACGACAGTAGGTACGGATTTGACTTTTCTATCACGTTTTGTAACAGGAAGAGCAGTTCAGCTAAAGAAGGATCTGCCTCTTCTGGGTTCAAATCCATAGCAGCATTGCTCTAAAAATGTTACTAATCATCCTTTAATGTAGTATTGCGATAACTGAAATTAAGAGACTTTGCATACAAGAGGGCGTCTGGGTAGCGTAGCAGTCTATTCCGTTGCCTGTCAACACGGAAATCGCCGGTTGAAATCCCCGTGTTTCCTCAGGCTTGGTCAGGCGTCCCTACCGACACAATTGGCCGTGTCTGTGGGTGGGAAGTAGGATGTGGGTGTGCCCTGGTCGCTGCACTAGCGCCTCCTCTGGTTGGTCGGGGCGCCCGTTCCAGGGGGAACTAGGGGGAATAGCATGATCCTCCCACGCACTATTTCCCCCTGGTGAAACTCCTCACTGTCAGCTGAAAAGAAGCAGCTAGTGACTCCACGTGTATCGGAGGAGGCATGTGGTAGTCTGCAGCCCTCCACAGATCGGTAGAGGGGGTGGAGCAGCGACTGGGACGGCTTGGAAGAGTGGGGTAATTGGCCAGATACAATTGGGGAGAAAGGGGGGGGAAATCCCCCCCCCAAAAGAAAGAGAGAGAGAGAGACTTTGCATACAGAAGACCTCAACCTAGATTTAAATATGTATATATTGTTTTTATTTCATTTCTTTGTCTAGGCATATAGGGATATATGACAAGCCATGCATAAGCCCCTCTGGTAAAAGATCCGGACTGGATTACGCCATCGTTGGATTCTTCCACAGCTGCAATTTACAGAACATGTAACACTGCAAATTCGCCCTTTCCTCTCACACTATGCTTTGCAAAAACGAAGTCCTGAAAAGCGGAGACGTAACAGAGAATGTTGCTTTTACTGGAGAGGTCATCCATTGGAGAGTCACCTTTGGCAAACAGAATATCAAACTGACAGACTGGAGAGATTTTCCTCATTAGTTAGACAATTAGCTTCTGGTGTATTCATTACAGAAAGACTGTCACCTCATTAATCATCAAGAACAATGTAAAAGCTATACCTGCACGTACCTCATCAGCAATGCCGGACAAGCTTTTACTGGCTTGCCCAGTTCCAGATGAGATTTAAACAGGATAAATAGCAGGGTGAATTTCTCACCAAAAAACATTTTCCGTCCATGGCTTGCTGTACCAAAAAAAAAAAAAGTGAAAATGGGAACCAATTTTTGTAAACAAAATCTCGAGTTTTGATTTTGCTACGAAGGTCACCGCGAAACATTCATCACGTTGTTTCTGTCAACGAATTTGGCCCTGATAAATAATAACAGGAGACCAATTATTGGCAAATGGAGAGAGAGAAACCAGAAAGTGTAGAAAGTAGAGAGGGGGATGTGCACAGAACCTCTTAAGGTACGTGTGTGCTGTTGAAAACAGGAAGCTGGGTCCGCGGTGGTGTAGCGGTCTAAGCATCAGCTTTGTGTCGATGCAGTTGCCCACCGGGGACCGGGGTTCGCGCCCCGGTCTCGTCAGATCCGACTACGGCCGGTCTCGACGAAGCAGCAATAATTAGCCACGCTGTCTTCCGGAGGGGGCCGAATCGGCTTTGTGTTCGTCACATGAATGCGTCTCTGTGTGTGTCGGAAAAAGCAGTGGTTCGGCCTGGATGCGCCTTGTCACGAAAGTGGCGAGGCGGCTCCTTCGAGACTGCCGGCCGGAGAGATGCAGTTGGCGAACGCATGCCGTACAAGGGTGGGTGTTTGAACTAAAATAGGGATCGATTGGCCACTAAATTGGGAGAAAAAGGGGAAAAATCTGAAATAATTTTTTTTAAAAGAAAAAAAACAGGAAGCAGACGTATGGACAGTGCACCAGGCTATACATAAACTTTTACCCGTCGTAGTTGTGCATATTGGAAGCATACTGAAACCACGCCAATCCATTTCACACACCTCACTGCAAAATAGTGTATTTTATGGTTGAAGAATTAATAAATGAAGAGGAGTTAAGTTGCCTCCAGGCAATGTCAGAAAGGGTTGTGTGGAGGTGGTACGCGATGTCTTCGTAGCCGATGGAGCTCGATGGGAAACTGGCAAGCCGGGGCATATTTTGCATGATACAGGGTGCACTTGTAAGCGCGCGGACACAAATAAGTGACTGCTGTGTGGACGTCCATAGGCAAGCGTCTGCAGAGATGTGCGCGGAGGGTCTGCTGTGACGTCATTTACGTTCACCCGGGTCATGCGGACATCCGTACTCGTGCTTTTTTCAACAATCAGAATCATGTTTATTGGCCATGTGGGTTTGCACATAATGGAATTTGACTCCGGTCTCGTGGCTCTCTCGGTGTACTTAACATAGAAAAACAACACGACAACAATACAATCTTCAGATATATACACAAGGACTGACTATATACAGGCGAAATAAGAGGTGATAAAGTGCAGTGGTGCAGAGAATAGATCAGAGATGCTGAAATAGATTACATGCCTGAGGTAGAGGGACATGACCGAGCGTACCAGTATATGTATGATGTACAGCACAGTGTAGTATATACAAAATGGTTGGATTTGTCAGCAGCCATACCAACATGTACCCTGGCTCTGTCAAATGACAGAAGCTAAGCAGGTGTGGGCTTGGCTAGTACCTGGATGGGCGACCTCCCAACGAAACTGAGTTGCTGCCGAAAGTGGTGTTGTTGGGCCAGTAGGGGACAGTCTTCCCTCTGGTCTTAATTTTTTTAAAAACAAGAACAACAAATATCAATGCCCCAGTGCAGTGACGGGGACACTGTGCTGTAAGAGATGCCATCCTTCGGATGAGACTGTAAACCGAGATCCACTGTGGTCATTAAAGATCCCATGGCACTTACTGCAAAGAGTAGGGAGTTCCCCGGTGTCCTGGCAAAATTCCCAACCTGGCTCTCTCCATCTGGCCACCTAATCATCCCCCCATGTAGTTGGCTCAGTGGTTCCTCCATCTCCACCTCAAGCTGATGTGTGGTGAGCGTTCTGGTGCAAAATGGCTGCCGTGCATCACCCAGGTGGTGCTACACATTGGTGGTAGTTGAAGTCAGTTACCCCCTTCAATGTGAAGCACTTTTGGTGTCTAGAAAAGAGCTATATAAATGTTATGATTATTATTGATATTATACTATTATTAATATTGTTTATTTGACAGTGTTAAGATTTCATATGAATGACAGCCCACGGAAAGTAACTGTTTTTATATCTAGTTGTTTTGGGGTACAGTGCTCTGTAGCGTCTACCAGAGGGGAGGAGTTGGAACAGGTTGTGACCAGGTTGTGATGAAAGTCCCTGTAGTGTCGGCCTGTGGTCACGATCTCCACCTCTGCTCCTAACCTACTTTTCCGTTTCCTTGCTGCTCCGACATCCATCCTGCCTCCCTCTATGGTCCCTGTCCAGGGGAGTGGGTATTTGGCTGCCACCCCAAAAACCTGTTTAGGATCCGAGGCATGAAGAGGGAGTCCTGCTAGTGGCAGATTAACCAGCTGGCACGCTTTACCATTCCACTGCATGCAACCACTTAACTCCTTTAGCTCCCAGGCACCCACACGTGCACATTCATGTTTGGCTGCAAACTGAACACTTCCATTTTTTCCGGAAATAAACACAACAGAAAGGTAAACGGAAATCCCGAAACAAATGTTTCTTCATCAACAAAATGCTCAGGGACATAGTTTCCTGAGTCAGGGGGATGGCGGTATATACTACATGACTAAAATGGTATCCCCGCAACAGTACTTTGTACGTATGACATTATAATAAGAATTATCAGCTGAGAATTCGACACGGCAGCTAAACTTTACAACACCGGTGAATTAGGAAAGCTGTTTAGAAGTTTTCATGTGGTTACGATCAAAATCTTGCATTTTTAAATGCAGCAAGGAAGGATTCAAAATCCCATGAGATGTCTTGGATCAGGCTTTTGGAAAGGCTTATGAGAAATACAGAAATGAATGATTCACTAAATGTAAACCCAATAAGCAAAACACATTCTCTTGTGTATTTGATACTACCTGTTCACCACTTGGGCATGAGATATGTCTACTACTACTTTTGGCTGCGCTGTTAGGGGTCATCGCAAAGGATCATCCGTTTCCATTTCTTCCTGTCCTCTGCATCTTCCTCTGTCACACTAGCCACCTGCATGTCTTCCCTCATCACATCCATAAACCTCCTCTTTGGCCTTCCTCTTTTCCTCTTCCCTGGCAGCTCCATATTCAGCATCCTTCTCCCAGTATACCCAGCATCTCTCCCCCACACACGTCCAAGCCATCTAAATCTTGCCTCTCTTGCTTTGTCTCCAAACCGTCTAACCTGAACAGTCCCTTTAATATACTCGTTCCTAATCCTGTCCTTCTTCGTCACTCCCAATGAAAATCTTAGCATCTTCAACTCTGCCACCTCCAGCTCCGCCTCTTGTCTTTTCATCAGTGCCACTTTCTCCAAACCATATCTCACGTGAGATATGTAATGTTGTGAAAAAACACTGGAACATTTTTTTCTATTGATGATGTTAGCTAGTAGATCTTCAACTCTCTTTGACTTTTCTCCTTTTCTAGAGCAAAGAATATCCAGGACATACTGGTAAACACAGACACACAGAAAAACTCCATCCGCCAGGGGTGTTTGGACAGTGCCACAGATTTCCTTCCTTGCCGGAGTGTTGCTGCATGTTCTAACTGTAAAAAGGTCAATACTTTTAGCAGCTTTTGTGACCAAAAAAGAGCCAGAAATAAAAAAAAAACTTACATCATGCAGCTCTAGTAATGTTGTCTACCTTCTTGCGTGTACCAACTAGGTTGGAAAAATGAGGAGACAACTTAGATTTAGAATGAATGAACAGAAAAGTGCTATCCAGGGCATCCGGGTAGCGTGGCGGTCTATTCCGTTTTCTACCAACATGGGGATTGGCGGTTCGAATCCCTGTGTTACCTCCGGCTTGGTTTGGCGTCCCTACAGACACAATTGGCCGTGTCTGCGGGTGGGAAGCCAGATGTGAGTATGTGTCCTGGTCGCTGCACTAGCGCCTCCTCTGGTTGGCCGGGGCACCTGTTCAGCGGAGGAGGGGGAACTAGCCACGTCCCCCTGGTGAAACTCCTCACTGTCAGGTGAAAAGAAGCGGCTGGCGACTCCACATGTATTGGAGGAGGCATGTGGTAGTCTGCAGCCCTTCCCGGATCAGCTGAGGGGGTGGAGCAGCGACCGGGAAGGCTTGGAAGAGTGGGTTAATTGACCGGATACAATTGGGGAGAAAAAGCGGGAAAAAAAAAAAAAAGGTGCTATCCGCCAAGCTGATACTAAATCAGCTTTTGCAAGACACTTTGCAGATGGCAATCATTCTGTTTCGGATTTGGCATTCTGTGGCATTGACATGATGATTCCTAATCGTTGTGGTGGAAATTTGGATCAAATTTTACTTCAATATGAATGCAGATATGCTACCATCTACCTTAAAATGCTACACTGTAGTGGCTTTAATGACAAATTAGACATGACCTGTTTTCCATGACTCAATCTTATTGCCTTTTATTCCAGTGTGTCCCATTCCCAATTTTTGTATGTACACTACCGTTCAAAAGTTTGGGATCACCCAAACAATTTTGTGTTTTCCATGAAAAGTCACACTTATTCACCACCATATGTTGTGAAATGAATAGAAAATAGAGTCAAGACATTGACAAGGTTAGAAATAATGATTTGTATTTGAAATAAGATTTTTTTTACATCGTCAAAGAATCCTCCATTTGCAGCAATTACAGCATTGCAGACCTTTGGCATTCTAGCTGTTAATTTGTTGAGGTAATCTGGAGAAATTGCACCCCACGCTTCCAGAAGCAGCTCCCACAAGTTGGATTGGTTGGATGGGCACTTCTTGCGTACCATACGGTCAAGCTGCTCCCACAACAGCTCAATGGGGTTCAGATCTGGTGACTGCGCTGGCCACTCCATTACCGATAGAATACCAGCTGCCTGCTTCTGCTCTAAATAGTTCTTGCACAATTTGGAGGTGTGTTTAGGGTCATTGTCCTGTTGTAGGATGAAATTGGCTCCAATCAAGCGCTGTCCACTGGGTATGGCATGGCGTTGCAAAATGGAGTGATAGCCTTCCTTATTCAGAATCCCTTTTACCCTGTACAAATCTCCCACCTTACCAGCACCAAAGCAACCCCAGACCATCACATTACCTCCACCATGCTTAACAGATGGCGTCAGGCATTCTTCCAGCATCTTTTCATTTGTTCTGCGTCTCACAAACGTTCTTCTTTGTGATCCAAACACCTCAAACTTGGATTCATCCGTCCACAACACTTTTTTCCAGTCTTCCTCTGTCCAATGTCTGTGTTCTTTTGCCCATCTTAATCTTTTTCTTTTATTGGTCAGTCTCAGATATGGCTTTTTCTTTGCCACTCTGCCCTGAAGCCCAGAATCCCGCAGCCGCCTCTTCACTGTAGATGTTGACACTGGTGTTTTGCGGGTACTATTTAATGAAGATGCCAGTTGGGGACCTGTGAGGCGTCTGTTTCTCAAACTAGAGACTCTAATGTACTTATCTTCTTGCTCAGTTGTGCAACGCGGCCTCCCACTTCTTTTTCTACTCTGGTTAGAGCCTGTTTGTGCTGTCCTCTGAAGGGAGTAGTACACACCAGTGTAGGAAATCTTCAATTTCTTAGCAATTTCTCGCATGGAATAGCCTTCATTTCTAAGAACAAGAATAGACTGTCGAGTTTCAGATGAAAGTTCTCTTTTTCTGGCCATTTTGAGCGTTTAATTGACCCCACAAATGTGATGCTCCAGAAACTCAATCTGCTCAAAGGAAGGTCAGTTTTGTAGCTTCTGTAACGAGCTAAACTGTTTTCAGATGTGTGAACATGATTGCACAAGGGTTTTCTAATCATCAATTAGCCTTCTGAGCCAATGAGCAAACACATTGTACCATTAGAACACTGGAGTGATAGTTGCTTGAAATGGGCCTCTATACACCTATGTAGATATTGCACCAAAAACCAGACATTTGCAGCTAGAATAGTCATTTACCACATTAGCAATGTATAGAGTGTATTTCTTTAAAGTTAAGACTAGTTTAAAGTTATCTTCATTGAAAAGTACAGTGCTTTTCCTTCAAAAATATGGACATTTCAATGTGATCCCAAACTTTTGAACGGTAGTGTATGTATATCAGTATGCGTATGAGAATGTGTTGGTGCTATGGATTTATATTATTCTAATGGGTTTGTAATGGCTTGATCTGCTGGCAGTTGGCTTCATTGGTGCTAAATCACGCCCTAGCTCACTGATTAGGTGACCCATCGTGCCTTACTCTTTTTGCACCGAGACAAGTCCAACACGCCCTGTGATGGACGGGCAGCCTGTCCAGGGTGTCTCCCCACCTGCCGCCCAATGACTGCTGGGATAGGCTCCAGCATCCCCATGACCCTGAGCAGGATAAGCGGTTTGGATAATGGATGGATGGAGAGTCCAACACAGACTGAAAAGTTTTCACATTTGCACATTTTTTTTCACTCTCTGTACAGCTCTGCAGAGTAACTAATAGAAATATTTAAAATCCAGACTCTAGTCTGAATTCCTTTTTCGTTCTCTGTGTGCGAGTCCTTCCTTGCTTGCTGAAACTTTTCCCCTGACTACCGCGCCAGAGAAGAAGACAAACAAAGGACTTTTTTTTAAGGCGTAGCTCAACCAGTGTTTACCACTAAAATGCATTTTAAAACCTGGTTGTACTGCAGAACAGTGTGGTTCTCCACAAATGTGCTCAACTGTGAAGCACCATTCACAAGTCTACACATGCCTCTCACCTAATAGTCGCCCCTCTAAGAGGACAGCACGTAGCCATACACCGCTACTCGCAGTGACTTTCACAGAGGATGACTTCCGAGTGTTTTTCAGTGAAAATATTGCCACCGGGCACATGCACAATGAACCAACCAATCACACAAGGAATAATGTTAACTACACACACTATGCACACATTATGTGCATTCTTCATAGAGACGTCCCATTATCCTTCATTCCTGTATACCTTGGACGTGTTCGGCGGGGTCTCAGAAGACGCCAATTTCACAGCTGAGGCAGTTTTTACCCTAAAGGCCTCCCGCCGTGGCAGTAATGATCTCATCTGTATGCATTGTCCTCATCAAATCCGTGTCACTGTGGGACTTCCCTCCCAATAGGTTTGCAGTGCCGCAAATTACAGCCCCCCTGCAAACCTTCCAAGCACTTACTAAACGAAATGGCTCCTCGGCCCTTGAAATGTAAAAGCAGGTGGTGTCCAGTGGGAGAGTTAGTGAACATAAATTACCTCCAGTTTGCCTCTGAGTGAGGCATTTGTTACATGTCTGCCTTTATTAAGTATTTGATGTCCTTTGTCTCTTCTTTTCTTAAGTGATTTGACTGGAGAAGTTTGGGATTCGCCGTGTAGATTGATGTGCATTTTCTGTGGGAATATTGATGTTTTTCCAATAACCAGTGCTTTTGCAGGGTTTTTCCCCCCTACACTGTGTGTATACTATGTGTATTTTGTGTGATTGCTGTCGATGTGTGCTGCGCATGGTGTCCATGGATATTCATTATATATTGATGTGGAGTGTGCCACATAAATATCAAGTTTAAACCTACAACTAAAGCTACTTGGAAAAAAAAGTCATTCTAACACTTTTCTAAATATTTCTAAACAGAGATAAAACACATTATAAACACCTGTCTAAATGTGAGTGATGTCTGTTGCAGCAGCCGACTGTTTCAAGCTGTTTATTAAACTTTTAAACTTTAAAGGCAACAGCGACATTGAGCGCTATCAAATGGCAAATAAGAAAATCCCGTTCAAATATACCCGGCCAGTAGAAGATTGGCTTCAGGAGAAAGGTAAACCTTTACCGGGAATGTTTATCATTATATTTTTTTTTCTTCTTTTTTTCCCTGTCATGTCATCGGCTTGTTCCCTCCAACCTCTGAGAATGAGAAACCATCCCCTTAAACCCAATACAAAATGTAAACCAAAGCGCTATTTTTGTGTTTGTTTTTGGCTTTACCTTTTTCTTCGTATTGTTTTTCGATTCTCATTCCCTTTATGTCATTATCATTTTCTAAAATTCTTTTTTGGTTTTTTTTTTTTGGATCATTGGCAGTGTCCGGTTAAAGGGACTGGCGAAAACGATTTGTTCTCGTTTACAAACAATGCAACGATAAGACGACAAAAAAGTATTGATGGCCAAACTTTGTACATAGAGAGCATGTTCCCCCCCGCTGCAGCAGCAGATATGGGAGCGCCGAGCCCCCACCCCCCCTCCACCTCCACCCCTACCCCCCCACCCCCACCTAGTTTCCCCGCCACAGGTGCTTTCCCCTGCTGTAGTTTGTCGACTAGTAGTTATCACCCACAGAATCCCCCACTTGATTTGTGATGGAGAGCAAATTCGAGCCCCTTGTTTGAAAAGGGCCACGGTGGCTGGGATTCCCAAGGCAACACAATGGGTTTACCGACTTGCCACCTCATCTCTTATTACTATACCTGTGGGAGTTGGATGTAATAGAGAATTTTGACAATCGGTTAATTCTGTTTTAAATTCCCCCCCCCCGCATAACATAATCTCGTTATAAACTGTATTTAAATGCCATTGCCTATAAAAGTCTTAACCTTATTATAAAGTCCCTTTAACATTCGCTAAAACACAAACCGGTCTGAAAAACCCCATTACCGTTGCATGCATGACTCCACATGCTATTTCATTTTCTCTTTTGTGATATGAAAGTCTTGTCCCTGTCATTTCATGCCCAATGTATTGTAATTTCGTAAATGTCGCGAATATAATAAGCCTACAGTGTTATATGTGTCTCTATATTATGGAAATTAGATTTTTAATTATGATTCTTGCACTGCAAGAGTTTGTTTGTGTATTTTCATTTCATCACTAATGCATGAGCAATGTGTTTTGACTATGATATTTGCCTCTTTCCTAATGAAATTTTCCATGACATGTACTCAGTGTGCATCACTCAATCCTTTATCATCGTATGCCAAGTCCTTTACACATATTTATTAATCACTTCATTGCATGAGCTCAATGTCCATAGAAAATAAAGAGGAAAGTAAAAGTGCTCTATGAAATGTGATCAAGCTGCCTGTTTAAAGATGATTCCTAGACCTGTACAGTATACCTAGCTTACTTTACAATGCAGAAACACTGCTTTTTCATTCTCTCCATTTCAGTGATTTTTTTTTTTTGCATTAAGTTTTTTCCTTGATCTGCAAACTGATACAGTAAAGTATTGCTAGGGTACACTGCATAAAAGCTGCAGCCTTTTAAAATTTAGGCCGAGGCTTGACAGTTCAACAAGCCACAGAACTGATTTACTAGTTTTGTTAGCTGCTGCCTAGATGTAAGGGATGTCGCATGATCACTATTGTTTTAGCCAGTGAAATTATTTAGATTTTTTGCTTGAGTGGAGTTGGATAGCAGATGACGCTATGAATAAGCAGTCATAATTAGAGGTTCCCCATCAGCCTCCATTAGTACGATGCCACAGGTCCCCTCTGATCATCAACAATATGGCAGAAATCGTGAGATTTACATGAGACTACATCTGCATGCCACAGCAGATAACAGTAAACCTGATGAATGGCGCATTAACCCTCTCTTCCCCCACCCTCTCCTCTCCCTCCCCCCGCATCTTTCCTGCGACAGGCCGGCAGCTGACCATCTTCAACACCCAGGCCACAATCTCCATAGGTGGGAATGACCGGAAGCGCCCCTACCAGGGCCAGCTCTCTGGCCTCTACTATAATGGCCTCAAGGTGCTCAACATGGCCGCCGAGGGTCATGCTAACATCAAGGTGAATGGCAGTGTCCGGCTGGTTGGTGACGTGCCGGCCAGTAGGGGCGCAGCACGCACCACCACCTCGGTTCCTCCGGAGATGTCCACCACCTTCATCGAGACCACTACCACGCTTTCTACCACTACTACTCGCAAGCAGCGCTCACCGCCCACCATTCAGGTAAGGTGGGGGCTGATGGGAGAGAATTTAGGCGGAGGTCATGGGAACTGTTGATGAATTCAGTGGGGTGTGGGTGAAAAAGTTTGATATAGATGTAGATGTCAGTGTGTTACGCCTTTGTGTATTTAGGAGTATGTGGGTGTTTTTGTGTGTTGATGACTCTGTCTGCAAAATTTAGCAAAACGTCAAAGCAGCTAAAGAAATTTAAATTCTTTATATATATATATATATATATATATATACATGCATACTATATATATATATGTGTGCATACTATATATATATACATGCATACTATATATATATATATACATGCATACTATATATATATATAAAATATTTTATGGGCGGCATGGTGGCAGAGTGGTTAGCGCGGTCGCCTCACAGCAAGAAGGTAAGGTCCAGGGTTTGAGCCCCAGAGTAGTCCAACCTTGGGGTTCGTCCCGGGTCGTCCTCTGTGTGGAGTTTGCATGTTCTCCCCGTGTCTGTGTGGGTTTCCTCCGAGTGCTCCGGTTTCCTCCCACAGTCCAAAGACATGCAGGTCAGGTGAATTAGCCATACTAAATTGTCCCTAGGTGTGTGTGTGTGTGTGTGTGTGTGTGATGGCCTGTCCAGGGTGTCTCCCCAATGACTGCTGGGATAGGCTCCAGCATCCCTGTGACCAGAGCAGGATAAGCGGTTTGTATATTGGATGGATGGATGGATAAGATTTTATTTTTCCATCTCTATGTCCATTATCAACAACATGGTCGCTCCCCCAAACTAACTGACATTTTTCTGAGATCTTGACTGGAGTTGGCCTGCTTTTTTTCCCCCATACATGGCCATTCAGAGTGTGGATACTTCTCAGCAGTTGCTGGGAAGTGTTACCGTCTCAAATCTCAAATCCCCCCCCCTCCCACCACTGCTACCACCATCCCTCTACCCTAACAGAAGCCTTTGTCCAACATGTCCTGACTCTAAGCCAATGAATGTCACCAGCGTGCCAAGAAAGTAATCACGCCGAGTGCTCCTTTGACACCAGGAGGACAAATTGAACCATTCGCTGCTCATATTAAAGCAATAACTCTCCCTCAGGGGTGGGGGGGGGGTGCGGGACAAGATAGGCGACAGACAGGGACCACTGTTATCAGCCTCCTCACCTCAAAAACAGATTGTCGGCCGCACAGTAATGATGGCCCATTGTGTCGGTGCTGGCTCTTGTACAGCTCTGTCATTGCAGGTGCCTGAACAAGAAACTCAAAGCAGTTTACTGCTTCTGCAGAAAGTCACTAGAAAGTAAGAAAGAAAGAAAAAAAAGCCCGGGAAGAGCTGACATAAAACAACAAATAAGCGTCAAGTCATTGTATGAGGGGTTAAATTGTCCTAAGCGTCCTCTACGTTGATAAATATCTCTTCTGTCTGTGTGCATGTGGTCTCAACAGCCTGTGATGATGATGATGGTGATGATGATGACGACTGCTGTCTCTGGCACCATCAACAAGGTCGCGTCAGATGAGGAACGAAAGCATGTTGCATCACCAAGAAAAGGGCTTTTTGTGTCACAAGCTATTGATATCAAAGAGAGTGAATGAAACTCGGTGCCTGTGTGATAGAAAATGAGCCCTTGTGTTGTGCGTTGCTCTCATTTTCAAGGTGAAATTATGACGCTCACTCCATCCATTACATCGATACCCAGGATGCTGCTATTATGCTCACGATCCCAATTTCGAAAAAAAAAATAAAAAAATTTTTTTTTGAAAACTACCTCTGAGTAGTATATCAGAAAGTGCGGCCTCAGAGCGTACCCTGTCTTAAGTTCACACTTCTCCAACAAGTTTGGGTGGAAGTGTCTCGCTTTGATTCAGACCACAGTGTCACGGAATTTAATTTCCGAGGCCATTAGGTTCACATTTCCCAAGCTGGCTGTCAAATACCGCGGCGTGAGAGGTGAGGAGAGAACCTGCACATGTCTGGCAGATTTCTCCAACCCGCAGGGTACTTTAGCGTAGTTAAAGGAGTTGAGCTATTGTTAGTGATATAGTATTGAAGACAAGGAGGTGCGTAGTGTTGTGCATGTGTGTGTGTACTTGCTTTAATGTCTTTTCTAGTAGCTATTTTGATCCCCTTTCTCAAGCGCTATTGCTGTTCCTTTTGGTTTTCAGCGGTGAGAGGTGCTAAATCTCAACATCTCAGCAACAACAGCAAGAAAGAGAGAGGTGGGAGCGAGAGAAAACCAATCTTATGTTTAATTAATGATCGCTCCACTGGGATGTACAGACGTCAGACACATTTCTATCTCAATCTCGCTTTCTCCGTCTCTCTCTCTCTCTCTCTCTTCACTTTTAACCTCAGACGGTGGATGAACAATCGCCTGTCAGAAATTGCCTCACCAGTTTGCGCTTCATGAACTCTCGTTTGTGAAATTGCCATTGTGTTATTGGGTTTTGGGGATTTTCCATCATGTAGGCCTAGTAATGATGGTAGTAGGTATCTGACATGATGCTATTTTGGTGGGACACATTTGAGTGGCTCGAATATTCATGTGCAGATTTTATGGTAAATCAAATCCAAACCCTTCCTTCCTTCTCCCATTTTCACGTTTTAAGCAATGTTTAGCCCTCACATGCAAGAAAGAAACGCATGGAAACAGTCTGTTTAGAAGCGCATTGTTTTTCAATGGAGAAGAATCTGAGCTCAGCCCATGGTGGTTAACAGTCCAGCCACCACCCCTGTTGATCCACACCCTCCCATATCATCATCGGCGGTCGAGTATGACCATCCTCCCTCTGGGTCCCTCTGGGTCCTTCTGGGTCCTCAGGTGGACGTAGAGGCCGATGCTGGAGCTGCATAATGGGAGGACGCCTGCACCTGACAGCTTTTTACGTGGAGTGGCTGATGCACCTGCAGCCACCACATGGTCCTTGGCAGGGGGTGGCCAGAGTCCAATGGCATGGAGAACCAAGATGATTGGGGACCACCCTCTGTTGCAGCCTTCATCCGCCTTCACTGCCGTTGTGACCTGAAGACATCTTCCGCCAGTTTCGCCATTGAGGTCTTTGTTGGATCGCGCTTCGTCTGGAACCTCCCCCTTGACCTGTCCACCTTGGGTGAGCCTGCCAAGAGCCAAGCTCCGGACAGCATAGCTCTTGAGATCATTGGTACATGCAAGCTTCTCCACTGCGGCAAGGTGGCGATCCAGGAGAACCCTCCCATATGCATACACGCTCATACGTATGCGCACATCCGATGTTTGATGGTGTTCACATTTCACAGAACATGGTTCTGTGAAATGTGAACACATAGATAGTGAGACTCGGTACTTTACAGGAAAGTCGAAAAGCTAGCTGGACAGGAGGGATGCTGGGAGAGTTTTGCAGCTGTCTTTTCAATTGAACTTAAATGCCAAGTCACTCAGTCTGAACCCGGCCTTGGACAAATAGCGGCTGAGATCAAATTAGGAGGGCAGATCCTGCAGCTTTCATACTGTTGAATGTGCAGCCTCTTTCATAGTTTATCAGTATAGTTTATTGAGAAGTTTGAAAAAAAAGGGAAATATTGAAAAACTTCTATGAACATATCAAAATGTACGTAACGAAATCCAAAATATACATGGTTAATAATAACAGCAGTCTTTACTAGTTCACAGATAATTCATTAACATTAGGTTTTAGTTGTATCCTGTGTTTTGAGACCCTCTCATAAAAAAAAAGCTTCTTTAGTCATACTGTCAAGTGTTGTTATCCGCTTTACAATAAACTCAGTCCCGAGACACTCTGACATGTGGTATTGGTCAAAAGTACTGGTTAAAATGTACTTTAGTAGGGAAATTACTGAGGAACAAAGTCCCAGATTCATTCGGTATCTTCAAACATCATGAGTGCTTTGAGACCTATCATTTAAAATGTCAGCCTGTTCATTTATTCAGTGGGTATTTACTAGCTGCATCCACGTTGTACACACAGAGAAGATCAGACCCACGGCCTTTCCCCGTCCAGCGTCTCTTACCCTCCGAAGATTCAGATCCGGTCATCACGCTACACTTCATCTGTCTAACACTGCACAATTTTCTGATCATTTGCCTGAGTTGGATGACTAATGTTCACCATTTCAGCCCCCTGCCCTCCTCCCCTCACACACACACACACACACACACACACACACACACACACACACACACACACACAGAGCGCAAACACAGACAAACACAATTTAATGCCCACAGAGACGATATAAACCTGTAATGGGGTTGGAGGAGTTAATGAGACTCAATGCATTGAGTTAAAAAAAAAAAGTCCTGTAAAAATCGTTCAACCCCGAAGGCTCAAATGAGCCTCTGTCTGTCTGTATTTATCAAGCATTTACGTGTTTTATTTTCTTTGTTTTGTTCATCTTTTTCGTGTTTTTTATGACATTGTGATGCTAATTTCAGTTTGGTTCGGTGCTAGTAGGTGGCAGGACTATCTAAAACCATCCGGGTAGCGTAGCAGTCTATTCCATTGCCTACCAACACGGGGGCTCGCTGGTTCGAATCCCCGTGTTACCTCTGGCTTGGTCGGATGTCCCCACAGACACAATTGGCTGTGTCTGCGGGTAGGAAGCCGGATGTGGGTATGTGTCCTGGTCGCTGCACTAGCGCCTCCTCTGGTCGGTCGGGGCGCCTGTTCAGGGGTGAGGGGGGAATAGCGTGATCCTCCCATGCGCTACGTCCCCCTGGTGAAACTCCTCACTGTCAGGTGAAAAGAAGCGGCTGGCAACTCCACATGTATCAGAGGAGGCATGTGGTAGTCTGCAGCCCTCCCCAGATTAGCAGAGGGGGTGGAGCAGCAACAGGGATGGCTCAGAGAGCGGGGTGATTGGCCAGGTACAATTGGGGAGAAAAAGGGGGAACTCCCCCCTCCCCCCAAAAAAACCATTTGAGTTGGTTTGATGAGCTCTGTCGAACCATCTAAAACCGTTCTAGATTCATTCATTCACTGCATTTTATTGCTCACTTCCCACTTTTCCCACAGAGCCCTTCTTCCCAAAAGCCATGCCACTAAACGCACAAAGTGAAAATCCTTCTGTAGGACTGAGGATCAAGCGTCATGCATCAGATCCCCTTATGGGATGTTTATTCATAGTGGCGTGAAAGTCATCTTACACCATTTGGTACCAGTTTTAAAAAAGGCGTGTTCTGACATTGCAGTCTGGTTTTATTCAGCGCAGGTCTTACTAACGTTTGTAAAAGTTCCCAGTTATCATGTTTACGTGAAGCACACCATGGCCTCACAGCCAACAAGTTGTGAGGCCATTTATCTATTATCATTTTACAAGTTGGCCCAGGCAGCAGGTGGTTTGGGTTGTTTGTTGGCAGTGTGTTGTTGAGTTGGCGAGAGCTGTTTTATGGCACCCAGTTCAACACAAAATGGCTCAGGAAATCATCCATTTCCATTTTCCGTCCATGCCCCCCCTCCCTTTTTCTCTCCAATTATACCCGTCCAATTATCCCACTCTTCCGAGCCAGCCCGGTCGCTGCTCCACCCCCTCTGCCGATCCAGGGAGGGCTGCAGACTACCACACGCCTCCTCCGATACATGTGGAGTCGCCAGCCGCTTCTTTTCACCTGACAGTGAGGAGTTTCACTAGGGGGACGTAGCACGTGGGAGGATCACGCTATTCCCCCCAGTTCCCCCTCCCCCCGAACAGGCGCCCTGACTGACCAGAGGAGGCCCTAGTGCAGCGACCAGGACACATACCCACATCCGGCTTCCCACCTGCAGACACGGCCAATTGTGTCTGTAGGGACGCCCGACCGAGCCGGAGGTAACACGGGATTCTAACCAGGATCCCCGTGTCGGTAGGCAACGGAATAGACTGCTACACTACCCAGACATCCCCGTTCGCTGCATTTTATTGCTCACTTCCCGTTTTTCACGGAGCCCTTCTTCCCAAAAGCCACACTACTAAATGCACGAATTGAGAATCCTTCTGTAGGACTGCTGATCCAGCATCAGTTCCACTTATGGGATGTTTATTCATAACGGCGTCAAAGTCGTCTTACACCATTTGGTACCAGTTAAAAGGGGGGTGACTAACACACTGCAGTCTGTTTTTATTCAGCTCGTGTCTTATTAATGGTTGTAAATTTCCCAGTTATCATGTTAAGCACACCATGGCCTCACAACCAACAAGTTGTGTGGTCATTTATCCATTATCATTTTACAAGTTGGCCCAGGCAGCAGGTTGCTTGTTGGCAGTGTGTTGTTGGGTTGGCCAGAGCTGTTTTATGGCACCCAGTTCAGGAAATCATAATTTTCATTTTAATCGAGGCGGGTAATCCGTGTTGTTTGAAATCAGTCTGCTCGCAAAACCGAACTGTTTAATTTCTGAACGGGGGAAAAACGTATTTGCTATGACTCAAACGAACTGCAAACCATAAAAAAAATACATTTCCCCTCAAAACCAAACTACCCTTAACAAAGGAAACAAGCCCGGTGGATATTAAGCTAAGCTAGCTTTCACGGCGGGCTGAGTTGAACCAGAACATAACATGCACTTTACTCTTGTGGATTTGATGTGTATAGTTATTTGGGGAATACTCGTTTAAGCAGGCCTCTCTATCATGGGAGATAAACCTCTCTCGTTCTCAATTAACTTACGCAGCTTGCCTGAGATGTTTGGGAGCAATTAGGATGGGAGGCTGCAATCTATAATACCGTGGGGGAAAACTGCTGGGGGATAGAGACTGAAATGATTTGCATGGTTGCTGTGTTTAAGGAATTGCTAGCGTCCATCATCTTCCACTCGCCTGGTACACAGGAGATGGGTAAAATGAGAGGTGAATTGTTTGCAGTTTAATTGCCCTTTTTTCAGCTGAGAAGGCTGCACATGGATGCACATTCTGCAACAACAATAACATTACTTTGAGATTGACCAGGATCAGCACTTGGAGTAATACAATTTTTTTTCTGGATTCCCCCCCCTTTTTTTTCCTCCCCACTTGTATCAGACCAATCACCCTGCTCTTCTGAGCCATTCTGGTCACGGCTCCACCCCCTCTGCTGAGCCGCAGAGGGCTGCAGACTCCCACATGCCCCCTCCGATACATGTGGAGTCGCCTGCCGCTGCTTTTCACCTGGCAATTTGGAGTTTCGCCAGGGGGACGTAGCGTGTGGGAGGATCACGCTATTTCCCCCCAGTTCCCCCTCCCCGCGAACAGGAGCCCCGACCGACCAGAGGAGGCGCTTAGTGCGGCGACCAGGACACATACCCACATCCGGCTTCCCGCCCGCAGACATGGCCAAGTGTGTCTGTAGGGACGCCCGACCAAGCCGGAGGTAACACAGGGATTCGAACCAGCGATCCCCATGTTGGTAGGCAACGGAATAGACCACCACACCACCCGGACGCCCGGAGTAGTACAATTTCTATAGTGGCATAACCTCTTCACCACATATGGGTTACTTTAATACATTCCAGATTATTTTAAAGGTAATTCCTAGTAAGCAGCATGCCGTGAAGAATGATGGACAAATGCTGTGAAGTTTATGAACTACGTTCAGCCAGTCGTACTACAACGGCGTGGTAACGGCGTGGTAATGTGCCTCAGACTGCTGTGATATACGTTGCCTGTTCTCGGCATGTTCACTGCTTTCCCCAGATCACTTGTGCTAAGACTGTCTATCGTTAGTACGTCTTGGGTCTGAATCCATAATGAAGTGTCTCATCAAGTGGTCGTCAGGTTGGTGATGTGCGAGAGCACAGGCACGTTCGAGCACGTCTGTTCCCCTTCTGCACCTGCTGTCGCTGTCTTTCCTGTACAGTTAGTTAGTCTCTGTGATCAGCTTCCCACACGCCATCCCTCAGAGCTGCTGGTAATTGTGTAAAGGTCAGGCCAGCATGTGCTCTTCAGGCTGCACGTGGCTTTGTTCTCGCTCGCTCGCGCTTTATGTCACTCTCTCTCTCTCTCTCTCTTTTGGTATCGCCCGCTCTTTTTCCATGTATTTCTCCCCTTTTTCTTCCTGTTGGCCCTGGCAGACATGGCGGCTGTGTTCGCTCAGTAAATCCTGGGAGATGGATGCAGGAAGTATGCTAGTTGTTCAGTGGTTCCAATTAAGAGATAGCAGACCAATTGAGACCCCGCTGGTGTGTGTTGCTCATTACAGGACACGGCACACACGCACACATGCACACACACACACGCACACGCACTCTCACACACCTGCTGCAAGTTTTCACGAAAGTTTTAACCTGTCTTTCATACACACATGCACCTGCAGCCAGAGTGGACATCTGCAACAGGTGCATGCGCAAATGTTTTCATTCTCACAGACAAACTAAAACACAAAAAAGATTCAGTTAGCACACACACACACACACACGCACACACGCACGCACGCACGCACACACACACACACCTCCGAGACATGTGGAGTCGCCAGCTGCTTCTTTTCACCTGACAGTGAGGAGTTTCGCCAGGGGGACATAGCGTGAGGGAGGATTATGCTACCCCCCCCCCCCGGACAGGCACCCACACCGACCAGAGGAGGCACATACCAGGACACATACCCACATCCGGCTTCCCACCCACAGACAGGTGTCTGTAGGGACGCCCGACCGAGCCGGAGGCAGCACGGAGATTCGAACTGACGATCCCCGTGTTGGTAGGCAATGGAAATGTCTGACCATTTCGATTGTTGGGATTGTTCCCCCCTGCCATCATCTCACATGACGATCTCATTCCAACACCATCACAGATTGTTTCTCCACCCTGACACCGAAGTCTGTATGCAGCAGTCACTTGCAATTTATGAATTTTTCATGCCGCCTTATGTGGTTGGTGCCAGAGAATGTCCAGTGGAGCTAGTTCCATCAATCTACTCTGCGGGTGTGTAAGGGTGTGTGTGCATATGTGTGTGTGCGTGCATTTGGGTATGTGCGTTTGTGTGGCCGTTTGTCTCTGTTTGTGGGAACCAGCATACAGCTCTCGAGTTTTTGAACCATGGGGGTTGTTGTAATGGATGTCCCCCCGCATCCTACAGCACAGCTGATAGAGCCTCTATGAGTGTGTGTGTGTGTGTGTGTGTGTGTGTGTGTGTGTGTGTGTGTATGAGAGAGGAACATGCTGTCCTGTCAGCCTTCACAATCATGGTGGGGAGTTCACACACCAAGGGGCAAGCAAACAACACGTGTCGGTCACACACTCAATTACAACTATATACACAAATATCCCACTCACACACTCACACATAAACATACAGAGACAGATACACGCACACTAAGACACGTAGAGTGCATTTTGCTTCTGAGCTGGCCAGTATGACACCAGCAGATGCTGTGGGTGGTACAGAGGCTCCCCTCATGCTGCGCTGCCTCTAGAGACCCAGTGACAGGCTGTGACTGGTTATAGTGCCAGTGACTTGTCCAACAAAATAAAATTTAAAAAAACTAACCTTAACTTACACACAACTGAAGTGAAGTCCAGTGTTAACATTACCGCACCTACTTTCTCTAGCAAGTGACAGCCTTGGTCAGCAACTTCCTTATGTCGTTTCGCAAACCATGTCTCCTCACTTGTGTGTGACACCCAATTTATTACATCTTGTCTGACGTCTAGTGTGCAAAATCCTCAGTGTTGTGTTCTGTTGTGTAATGTGAGGTTTGCCAGTGTATCTAATGTTTCTACACAAGGCAAACTGGTTGAAACTGGCTGAGGCCTATGCCGATGCACTGTACAAAACAAAAAGGCACTAGTGCAGCGACCAAGACACATACCCACATCCGGCTTCCCACCCGCAGACACGGCCAGTTGTGTCTGTAGGGACGCCCCACCAAGCCGGAGGTAACCCGGGGATTCAAACTGGCAATCCCCGTGTTGGTAGGCAACGGAATAGACCGCCACGCTACCCGGACACCCCTCTAAATAAAGCTTTTTGATAAGTTAAAATTAGAAATTGAGAACTACCCTTAACAATAATAGGCCACGAGATTCTTTAATTTTTGTTCTTTTTTTTAGTCAAGAAAACAAATACAAATTGTCACAGAAAGTTGAATCAGTTCATCTGGACACAGCGTTTATTGAGAGAAACGTTTCATCACTCCTCTAAGTGACCTCTTCAGTCTTGACTGACTGCAGGTATCCCCACCCTTATAAACAATACAGAGGCATAACGACCGAAACCAACAGTCGGTTTCATATGCAAATTCCCGTGACCATTAACTAGAGTTTCAATGGCCGTGTGTAGTAGTCACAGAGGATTTGCCAATGTTTGCAATCACAGCATTGTAAGATGGCGACAGATGTACTCTCAGCCCCCCCAGTTCAGGGATGGTCGTTCCCTCTTAACATAGACGGCCTCTTTGTCTTATTCAACTTCCAGTGATTTCCTTACCTGGCTTATTGAGCATGCATAAATTGTGTTGAACAAACTGTAGACGAACTGCATTTCAAATATGGTTTGTTTCTTGTTGGTTGGTTGGTGTTCGTGTCTCTTTGTTCTCTTAAATAAAATATAAATCTTTAAATCCGTTAATGTACAATATAATACTGACTTCATCCATCCAGAGTAGACGCCAATGGACTAACATGGACAAGCAACATGGAGCAAATTGATGTAATAAACTCTGAGCCATATGGAAAAATGCTGCTCTAACATTCCAATGTGGTTGCCGTTTAATTAACTTTTCTCTCCCTGCAGAAGACGTGTGAGAACAAAACTATTAAGGGCGTTAAACCGTGCTTTTACTCAGCAATTTTCAGATACAGCGGAAGTAACCGTGGCTCCTCTCAAAAACCAAAATCTTTTTAGGTAAATCCATCATGGCATTTTTAATAAAAAACTAAAATAAAAGTTACACAGGATACAAAATATAATTTTTGTCATAGTTCAATGCCTTGAGCAGTGGTTTTCCCCCCCCTGTGGTGCCTTTATGTCGCTCCCTGTTAGACTGATGTTCACTAAGCTGTGCAGGTGGTAATAAACTTAAAATCAAGGCATGTTCGAGACCAGAGAGTTACGGCAGCGCTTGCAGAATTGGTGACTTACAGCACTAATGGGAACAATGAATCTCTGTACAGTGTTGTATTATGAATATAGTCACTGCATCAGAAAAGCCAGCCTTAGGCCTTATACACAAGATGTTTGCCTGTGTGTGTGTGTGTGTGTGTTAGGGCATTCACGACCGCTGCATTTTAGTAGTTATCAACTACTACCAAAAAGTAGTTGCTTAATCACAGGAGATTTTTTTCAACCAATAACAATGACCAATTCTCATCAAAAAGTGCTCAAATAAACCCAGTAGAGGGTTAATTAATGTAGGTGGGGGCGTCCTGGTGGTGTGGCGGTCTATTCCGTTGTCTACCAACACAGGGATCGCTGGTTCGAATCCCTGTGTTACCTCTGGCTTGGTCAGTAATCCCTACAGACACCAGTGGCCGTGTCTGCAGGTGGGAAGCCGGATATGGGTATGTGTCCTGGTCGCTGCACTAGCGCCTCCTCTGGTCGGTCGGGGCACCTGTTCAGGGGAGAGGAGGAACTGGGGGGAATATCATGATCCTCCCACGCACTACATCCCCCTGGCAAAACTCCTCACTGTCAGGTGAAAAGAAGCGGCTGGTGACTCCACATGTATTGGAGGTGGCATGTGGTAGTCTGCAGCCCTCCCCGGATCAGCAGAGGAGGTGGAGCAGCAACCGTGATGGCTTGGAAGAGTGGGGTAATTGGCCAAATACAATTGGGGAGAAAAAAAGGGGGGGAGGGATCCAAGATGGCTAGCGTTACAGCAAACATCGGAGAGATTCAGCCATACATGTTTGAGCCTCAGTCAGTCAGAACCAGAATCAGATTCTGTTGTGCACTAAAATCAGCGACTAGTAGACGTGTCAGAATGGTAAGTGATGCTGACACAGCAGTGGTTGTGAAACATACTGTGGCGAGCTAGGACGGAAGTAGGAGTTGAGAGGCAGAGGTCTCTTTTTAATGGCAATTCCTGTGTCCCATACACTGCATAACCCCAGGAATGCTCTTTTATTAGCACACTGACCAGAACTAACACAATGATTCCCCCCGAGGTCACAACTGGCGACATTAGTCTGAGTCACGGTCCTACAGTCAGTCAGTAAACGGTCTTTTACTTCGTCCGAGTTGAACCCCCAAACAAACAACACAACTACAATAACCAAAATATGAGCACATCACCAAAACAACGATTTCAACATAAACGTTAACAGTCCCATGAGCCCTTGCGCTACCCCAGTGCAGAACCGCCGACAGTCAGAGCAACTGCCCTCTCTGGTCACTACATAGCCCCCACCTGAGGGGTCAGTTGCCCTCAATGACCCCATCACCCAAAACATAGTCCCTCAAAGGTCCAGGGTGCTGGTGAACAAACTGTTTGGGGCTCACAGGAAGTGCAACTGGAGTAGAGTCACACTGAGGTGCTGTTGTTGCCCCCCTCCCCAACAACAGGTGGAGAAAGGGGGCAGTATGGGGAGAGTCTGTCCTGGTGCAGTGTTACCATGCGCACCCGGTACACCACCTCAGGACAGCCGGTCCACAGCCTTGCCAGTCCCCTGCCAGTGGCAGCAAAGCTTGGGGGAAATCTCCTTCTTATGAATGGGACAATACACCCATAACTTGTCGCCTCGCATGAAAGCCTGCCCAAGGCACCATGTGTCATAGGTCCTCCTCTGCCACACTCAAGAATTGGCTTGGGCCCAGCGGGTCTAGTTGTAGACCACCTGCAGGTGGTCCCTCAGTCATTGGAAGTAGTCCATCTCTTTTCCCCCGGCAATCTCAGACTTGGGCGGGGCCCCAAACATCAAGTACTGCTGCAGTGGGGCATGGGAGCACTAGGTTGGCCCCCTCTGGGTGGCACAGGAGTCACAGGTAGTGCACATGTAGCTCCCCATTCTCATCAACAGCCAGGCCATTAGAACCGACCCCTGAGGTGGTGGAGGGTCTTGGTGTTCCCATAGTGCCCAGTCCCCACCGAGCCATGGACCATCTTGAGAACCTGGGGACGGAGCACCTGGCACCAATAGCTGCAGGAGGTCGTTTCCTCACCCAGGAGCTTGCCACCTCCGGTATGCCAACCTGTTGTGGAGCTCGAAATTGCCCAATTGAGAGTGGTAGGCCTTTACCTTGGGCCCCTGTGCTGACAACTCTGTCCACTTGGGGCATCACCCTGTCCCCAAGCAGCCCCTCACTAGCGCCAGGGTCACGTCTACCTCCTGCTGCTGCCTCAGTTGCTGCGTGGTAAATGGGAACCACCTCTCCTTGTTGCTGGTGGTCTGGACGGCCACCACAATCGGCATCATCTGTCCCCGTCCTCTTGCCACTGGCATTATCGGCACTCCAATGCTGCACAAGGGCTCTGTGCCTGCTGGGGGCTTCTGCTTGGCAACTGGCTCATTGGTCTGTGGGCCTGTTCTTCCCCTTACCAGACTAGAGTGCCACAGTCTTCATGCCAAGGGTGATGGTTGCCACCGACATGTTAACACCAGCTCCCCAGCAAGTCAGCAGGTCCAGGCCGATGATTCATAGGTCTTGGATGTTGGCAAGCCAGAACTCGTGCGCCAATTCCAGGTCTCCAGCCCGGACTTGTAGTGACTTCTTCCCTCTCATGCCGGCCTTTTCTCCTGTCACCGTCATCAGCTTGGTGTTGGTTGGTGACCATGCCACCAAGAGTGGGCTGGTGGTGCACGGGAGAATGCCAGGTCACACCAGGGAAATGGTAGACCCCATGTCTACCAGAGTCCGGCAGGGTCGACCATCGAGTTTGCAGTTCAGATACAGTCCTTTAGTGTGACCAAGGCGGCCAACCAGCATGCATCGGCCTTGAAAGGGGGCTGGAGACTACAGTGGTGGTCCCCACATTAGAGCACTCCACCGTAATTTCTCTGCCAGTCGAGTGACTCTGGCTTTTGGTGCTGGTGCTGGGCAATCGTGGGCTGGGTCACCAGGCTTGTCACACGGGTAACAGCGGTCAGTCAGCTGGGGTGGACGTCGCCTGGAAGTTGGAGGCCATCGCCGAGACTGTTGTGGTGGAAGCCGAACTTGTTAGACCTCTTCTACCTCCTCCTTTTCATCGTAGTCAGCCAACCCGACATACAGTCAGAGAGCAGGAGCCTTCTGCTGGGTAGGCCACATAGAGTACACCTTAGGCCGCCGTTATCATTTCATATGGCTGAACTTTGAAACGTTAGCTAAATACATAGTTTACAGTTTTAATATTACCAAACTAGCAGCAGCTAGCAAAAAGCTAACGTAATTAATGCTATTTATAAGTCACAAAGGAAATATTTTACATGCAGAAAGCTTTTATTTTGGTAGAGTAAAAGAAATACATAACTTACACACTGACTCCTGCTTGCTGTCGCAGTCTCAGGATAAATAGTCGGAACAGCATCAGACTTCAAAACTAATTTCTTCTGAAAACCCAGTGACTTTTGCGTTAGGGAACACTCCTCACTGAAATGAGCATTGCAGATACGAATTCCCTCCAGGTTTGTAGGCATGTGAGCCCAATGTCTGTAAATACAAATTCCAACCATTTCAGCAGTATATAGGGATCTTTTGGTAGATAGTGGAAAGAAGCTCCAGGATCCGGTTTACATACAAAAACTACACATTCTACCATGTTTGCTGTCAAAACTTTTACAAAGCTAATGCAAACTCGCTCTCTGTACTGACAAGTCCACTCTGCACAGAACGTTTGAGGTTGCTTTGCCCACCTCACTTTTGCATATTTGCAGCGATTGGCGTTTGGATTTGTGACATACCATATCTAGCGTGCCCGCCCAGGGTACATTTGAATCTCACATTTTAGGGAAATGTACAACACCTTCTTCAGTAGAAGAATGTGAAAACACCGCCCTAGTGACAAACTTTGAACAGATGCAAGTCATTATAGTCAAGGCCAGACATTTTAAGGGACACAAACATAAGAAAAACTTAAAACGTACTTAAAATTAGTCATTCATTCATTAACCAAACCGCTTATCCTAACTCAGGGTCACAGGGATGCTGGAGCCTACCCGAGCAGTCACTGGCCGGCAGGCAGGGAGACACCCTGGACAGGCCGCCAGACCATCACAGGGCCGACACACACATTCACACCTCGGGACAATTTAGTACGGCCGATTCACCTGACCTACATGTCTTTGGACTGTGGGAGGAAACCAGAGCACCAGGAGGAAACCCACACAGACACAGGGAGAACATGCAAACTCCACACAGAAAGGACCTGGGACGGCCCCCAAGGTTGGTCTGCCCCCGTGCTTCAGCACATCAGCGCCCTCACGCCTTTGGATGCACGCGCTTCCGTTGGCCTTACGGTCTCACCATCCCACTTCTGACCCTAATGTAGCGAATTCGGGAGGCAGCTCGGGTAACCACCACAGCTGGGCTGCGAACCCGTGTCTCCTTCACCAGGGGCGACTATGTTAACCAGCCGACTGAAGGATCCAACCCATTAGCCAAGAGCTAGCGAGTGTATTCATCCATGATCGTTACGCTATGTTAAAAAAAAATCATGTGCACCTACCCACGGCTCCCCCAGCTGCATATCTGCTGTAGATGCATTGCCACTACTGTTACTGCACAGCCCTAAAACCACAGAGGAACGATTAGTCTACAAGTATGCAAAGTGTCGACTAGTGGTCTTGAACTACTGGTCGGCTTTCAAAGCCAACTAGCCTTATACACCTAGCACAGGGTGTGTGTGTGTGTGTGTGTGTGTGTGTGTGTGTGTGTGTGCATGCTTGTGTGTGTGTGTGTGTGTGTGTGTGTGTGTGTGTGTGTGTGTGTGCGTGCAGATCTTTGCACAGATATGCGTGGCTCTGTTTGTGCAGCACTGTATGCCTGGAATACTGCATTTGTCTACAGGAGTCAGCTGGAATGAAAGTGAATAGTACTACGCAGATGTAGCATTTGATGAAATAATGAAATGTGTTCTAAGTGTTTCATTGCTCAGGCCAGCTTGTAGTGTACAGCCTTGAATATGGACCAGTAATGATTCCCTTTGTTGGCCGTGGAGACTTGGTGCATTCCACAGTGAGAGCTCTTACACTTAAAAGCGATAGCAGTAATTCTATGTGTGCATGTGCGTGTATGTACGTGTGTACGCACATGCGTTCATGCCATTAAAGAGCTTTGGTGTATATCTGGTGTTAGTGTTGCTTCGTTTAGTGATAACACTTCAACTTTCATCTTCTAAAAAGGGACTAAATCGAATGCTTAATTTGGTTTGTGCTCATTAGGAGCTGAACCCAAAGGGGACCCCTGCTTAATTTGGGAGAAGTAAAGCTGCCTGCATCAGCTGTTATGTAACGCCCACATCGATTTGGTATTACTGCCTTGAAGTCATAATAGTCTTTGACGGTGAGAAACTTAGCAATATAGGAATGGATTGAAAAGAGAGATCAAAATGTATTCCACAAGGAGTAAGTCAGAGATCCAATTTCAGCTCTTTATTTCAGGCTTCACACATTCCAAATGGAAAACCAATAATAACCTTCCCGTCTAATCATACAGCCTGACCTACTGAAATCATAGCTGCATTTGGAATTAATCTCTGTTGTGTTTTTTTTCATTGAGGCCTTAACTTAGCCTCACCCAAAGTTTTGTGTGAAATCTGGCAGAGGCATAAAATACCAGCCAAGTCTGCTCCATCAGCGGTGAAACTACCATATATGCAGGTAATGCAGCTGCATTGGGGCCCGCAACAGTTTAGGGCCTGCACGCACAGACCCCTCTTTATCTCACCACTGTCGTATAGCAAAGCTCTCGAACACTTGAGTCGGCGGTATAAGGTATGTTCAAAAATGTGCAAAGTGCCCACGTAATCATGGACATGCACACGACTTCGCACAGCAAAAAGCCCGGAGAGTATACCTGCGATGTAAGTGGAACTTATTTGTTATTTATTTGACTAATGATCCTCCTACATACTTTGTTTTGTATTTATAAGGCCTATGTGCAGACATTAATAATGCTGTCTGTGTGCTGGTGCGCCATCACCAATAATGTTTTCACCTGTTATGACGCTCAAACACCAAATTTTGTTAAGTAGGCTAGTCGATCACTATCTTGGCCTTGCTATTATGACTCGTCTTCTATAGCATGGCGGTCTGTTTTATTTAGGCATCAACTGTGCAGTGCATTTTGCTGTTGCTGTTTGTTTTAAAGCTGCTCGCTTTCACTGCTTTCATTCGCTACTGACGTGACGTTATGTTATGTCTGACTGTGATGGGCAGGCGGGGCCCGCTTTAACCATCTTACATTGGGGCCCGGCGCCGACTTGTTATGCTGCTGCGCTCCATGGAAGGTTTCCAAGTAATCACACCCCAAATTATTCAAGCAGCAACTTGACGTCTGCAAACCCGTCGGATCCCGACAGGTCCTGACACACTGAGTTGACTCAAGCCAAGCTCCCGCCATTTTTTTTTTCATTTTATAGATCGGACTCGGGTCGGACTCATGCTCATTTAACTTTCCATATATGTGCAGAGTACACATAGGCCTCTGTATGAAATATTGTTATATTGATTATCCATCCATCCATCCGTTATCCAAGCTGTCCAAAGGAGTTGAATCAAGTGCGACTGGACTTGGTATATATCCGTGAAGACGTTTCGCCTCTCATCCAAGAGGCTTCCTCAGTTCGTACCTTTCTGACTAGACCAAGCTGGTGATGAGACTCAGAATTTATCCTCTTTGGAGTCATTATCATAGCTATAGATGTCCATGGCTCTTTGTGTCCCGATGTTTACCAACTGTATGCTGTAAAATGCAATGAGGATTGCACCGACCGATACATAAGGGAAACGAAACAACCACTACACAAACGGATGGCCCAACACAGAAGGCCAAACTCCTCAGGACAAGACTCAGCAGTCTATCTACACCTAAAGGAGAAGACACACTCCTTCGAGGACAGCAACGTACACATTTTGGACAGAGAAGATAGATGGTTTGAAAGAGGGGTGAAGGAAGCCATCTATGTGAAACTGGAAAAACCATCCCTCAACAGAGGAGGAGGTCTGCAACACCACCTATCTCCCACTTACAATGCCATCCTTTCATCTCTACCCAGGAGACTCAAGAAGCCTAGCCTCCAAGAACAACAGTCGGTCACTAACAGCTCCAACGACTCTCATGACCACTGAATAATGAAGTCGAAACTAACACCCCCAACGACCGTCGCTGCAAAACAAATGCAAGTTGCGCGGTTGGACATCGGAGCACAGGAGAGCCACGCATATCAATAGCTCCGATAACGACGGGCGCGGCCAAACATCGGCACACAAAAGAGCCACTCATATCTATGGCTCTGTTAGCGACGGGCGTTGGTAAATGTCAGGACACAAAGAGCCATGGACATCAATAGCTCTGACAACGACTCCAAAGAGGATAAATTCTGAATCTCATCACCAGCCAGTCAGACTAGCTTGGTCTAGTCAGAAAGGCACGAACTGAGGAAGCCTCTTGGATGAGAGGCGAAACGTCTTCACGGATATATACCAAGTCCAGTTGCACTTGATTCAACTCCTTTGGATAACCATGACCTGGATGAATGAGAGCATTCACAGACATGTTATTCAAGCTGCTTATCCCACATAGGGTTGTGGGATGCTGGAGCCTATCCCAGCAGTCATTGGGCAGCAGGCAGGGAGACACCCTGGACAGGCCACCAGGCCATCACAGGGCCAACACATTCACACCTAGGGACAATTTAGTATGGCCGATTCACCTGACCTGTGTGTCTTTGGACTGTGGGAGGAAACCGGAGCACCAGGAGGAAACCCACACCGACACAGGGAGAATATGCAAACTCCACACAGAGGACGACCTTGGATGACCCCCAAAGTTGGACTACCCCGGGGCTCAAAACCAAGACCTCCTCGCTGTGAGGCGACTGTGCTAACCACTGCACCACCGTGCCGCCCCTATATTGATTATATTATAAATATTATACATACGCGTGTACACATGTATTACACATGACAGTTGACCGTGGCGTGTGTGTATTTTTGCATGTATCAGAGAGAGTGCGCATCAGAAAGAGCTTAAAGTGACATTGGTGTCAGGCTCGGGCTGATAAATTGCAGACTTTATCGGGCTGGGGCTGGGCTAGGGCTCGAACACCACAGGCCAGGGCCAGGCTAGGATTGTAGATTTTGACCCGTGCAGGGCTCTAATCACAACAGTGTTGCTCTAATTGTAGGCAAAAGGCTCTGTCAGCATGGTATGGTGACCTTTAGTAAAACTTGATCCTTTCTGTTGTTGTCTTATTGATCAACCCCCCACCCCCACTTTCTGTTGTACCATCCTCTCATCTTTTCTCCTACTGTTCTTCTTCTTCTTCTTCTTCTTCTTCTTCTTCTTCTTCTTCTGTTATTGCGTTTAGGGCAGCATAACACCACATCGCCTTGAACTTCTCACTTCCTGTGTTGAACTGCAATATTTTGAGAGCGCTAACATGAAGCAGGCTCGCCACAGTAATTTGTGCTCCACCTGTCGTCATTCCTTCTGCACCTGTGTGTGTGTGTGTGTGTGTGTGTGTGTGTGTGTGTGTGTGTGTGTGTGTGTGTGTGTGTGTCACCGGGCCTCCCTGATGACCTTGTACACTGCGGCAGGGGGGTGATTAAGGATCAGGGCCAAAGACCATTTCCTTTTCCATAGAAAGATGAATGACCCTGTTTGGAAGTGGCTGCCTATGGCCTCGGGGCAATTAGAGTTTGCTGTGAGCCAGCAACCCTTACTGCTCTGTGTACAAAGGCGGGTCCTTGAGAGTGAAGGAAATACTCCACAGGCAGCTTGTTCCACTGATACTTCCACAACAGGGCGAGGGTGAGCAAATTAAATGGATTTTTCTTTTTTTTTTCCCCAACTGATTTCTCTTTCTCCTCTTCCCCCCCCCCCCCCGCTTATCGCTCCTCTTTCTCTCTCTTTTTCTCTCACTTTATCTCTCTACCATTCTTTCTTTCCCCTTTCTCTGCCTTCCTTCTACCCTTCTCTTGCTGTCTATCTCTTTCCCTCCATCCCTCTCTCTCTCTCTCTCTCTCTCTCTCTCTCTCTCTCTCTCTCTCTCTCTCTCTCTCGTTCTCTGGACATACCAGCGCGACCTGAGTGGAGAGAATAATGCTGACTTTAGAAAGCCGCTGAAAGAAAAGGAAAACGGGCCCACCATGGGTGCTCATTTGAAATATCAATATTTGATCTGTGAAATCACTTAGTGCACGGCTTCGGCCGTGCGAGTTAATTTTTCGAGCGTGTTTGGTTGTAATTCATCCTCTGTAGTGAGAGAAAAGTAAATGGTGTGACTGCCAAGCCTTTGACTTCCGCTGCTGGAGTGTTTGTTGAGGTCCCTCGGCCATGCCTCCCATGTTGCTAATGAAGATAAGACGCCATGACCGAATGTTTTGTCCACCACTATCACAGTCCTTGTATAGTAAACAGGCTTGACCAGTCCCGGGTTCAGAACTCAGTGCAAGTCTGCAACACAGCCAGGGCTCTGCGGCAAAGAGACACGAATAAACATGGATGTCGAGAGCGCAGCAGCCTGTTTATTCAAACAAAGACAATTATAGAGATGATTTAAAAAAAAGCAAACTTTAAAACGAAAGATGAAAAACAAGACCTGAAATAACGTCTGTTGTTGGGGGGGAGAGGGCAGCAAATCCACACTGTGACCCGTCTTAGGCCGATTTGGTGGACTCGAGACAGGTACAACCTCTCTCCCCGCTCCGCCACATGCTCCAATACGCCGTCACAAGCTGCCCCCTCTCCTTCACTCCCCTCTTCTAATTTCTTCATTTCTGAGAAAACATCTCATCTATCAGAGAGGGGAGAGTGAGAGTGAAAAGAGTTGTGGCAGCCTATTGATAGGGATATGGCCGAGCGCCATCGATTCCCCTTGTAATACAAGCCTCCTCCTTGTCAGCCTGTCAAAGCCCAGATCCGACATGATAACGTGCACATCAGACAGCCATCAATGGAAATGCAAGCTTTCACCGTGGAGATGACTATCTCCACTTTAAAGCGGAAGGGCCGGTGCAGCGGAGGGATGAGAAAGCGCTTAGCGAGAGACAGGACTGGTGTAAGACCGGAGGTTGGGTTACTTCAGGACTCAGATTTCTGGCGTTTTTCCAGGTCAAAGGCATGTCAGCCTTTATCTGGAGGAACAGCCCACTGTAAGAATAGAATATAAATGTGTGTGTGTTTGTGTTGGGGGGGGGGGGTCCAAGGTGACCAAGGATTCCCTTTAGGATTAAAAGCCTGCTTTGAATTCCATGTCTTCTCCATGTGCCCTCGCTTCCGCGTGGTCGCTTTGATCTCCGAACGCAAAACTGCACCAGATATCCATGGCAACCGATGGTCAGGATGAGGCACTCAAGGAGAAATGATTTATTTTGTGCTTTTTTTTCTTTCTTTTTTTTTTGAGAACGTAAAAAAAAAAAGTAACAGTCATTCTTATTGGCCGTTGGGCGGTCTGTTATCATAAATAAACCAAATTGGGTTTCGACAGCGGGGTAGTATGTGATGTCGTGTCACTTCCCCTGTTGTCAAAGGGCCTTTATTCTCAGCACTTGCCTCACGCTCTGGGTATGAAATGAACATGAAGGTAATTTGTTAGCATCAGAGCGGGGGTCCGGAGGCTTCTGGGGCCACCTCTACTGACCACACTTGATAATATGATTTACTTTTGATGCACTTAGATGCATAATTGCATTCCCCTCCCCAATCAAGGACACATATTCTCACTGCACATGTTTATATTCCATGTTATCTGTATAACCCTGGGTCTGTGTCACAAAATGTATGCTGTTTCTACTGGGGATATAGACCTTTTAAGTCGCATATGTCTCTCTTTTAACCACTGAGCCATGGGTTTGATGTGACTGACCAAATCAGACCAACATTCAGCCAAATAGTCAACCGCAGCTGGAGCCTACAGATGCTGCAGCCTCCTCTCGCTGAGTATTGTCCTTAAAATGAAATATTCACCATTTGACACTATTTAGTGACTATTTATTGATGATTGAATATTGTGCTTGTCAATCATTAATGAATAGTCACCAATTAGCAGAGGTGTAAAAACCAGGTCCGCAAAGTAAAAGTCCAAACCATGTATTTGCTCTACTCATGCACTACACCAGCAGATTCTAGTCAACACCGCTCCTCAACTAGGTAGGGAAAACCAGTTAATGAAATCAGCTGGTTTAGTAACATGGTTGGAGCAAATACACAGTTTGGACATTTACTTTCTGGACCTGGTTTTTACACCTCTGCCAATTAGTGACTATTTATTAATGATTGACAAGCACAATATTCAATGGAATTGGGATTTTTTTTTCTTTTTAAAGTAAACTCAGTTATGCGAGTCACTGGTTAAATTTAACAACATGATCGCTTTTAAAGATTTGATGCTCAGATGGCTGGCTCAGACCAGATCAGATGGGCCTTTAATGATCTTAATGCAGAACCAAGGTCATAGCAGCGACAGATAAGTATTATATAAATCAGTATACAGCATGTAGAAATAACTGAAGAAAATAAACAGAGTCACACCAACCAAAAGGTATTGGAACCACCTCAATTTACTGAATGAGAAATTTAAGGTAATGCATATCTTGCATTGTACTACTCCTCGGTAGGTTAGCCTCCCACGTAATGGGTGTGCTTCCTCATCTAATGGCTTTTGGTGGACATCTTGTACTGATATTGCAATCCAGTAATTAATAAAGGTGTTTTTGGGCCCCCCCCCCCAAAAAAACAAAGAAAATGGTGGGATGTGGGATCCCTAAATAGCATGACCCTTTGTTGTGATATTTTAGTCCAGGGTTAAGTCCGTTCTCAGTATGGGCCTCTTGGCATTGAGCAGAGGTGTGAGATGAGAGACTGAATGCAGCTTGTAAAATGTCTACAAAACAATGAACATACATTAAAACGTACCCATCATTGCCCAAAATATGTCTGCTACCTCCGCTGTTAGAAAAGGGGTTAATTATAAACAATAAGAGAAAAAGAACAGCTTGCTTTCTTATAGCGAGTCAATTAATTCTGTGCCATTTTTGTTCATTCTGAGGTCATTTTTGATTGCTGGCCCTGATGAAGCGCCATCCAACTGCTGTGTTTATTGCAGGCTTTATCTAGTAATGGTCCCTGCTTTGTTGCTGGCTGAGTCAAAGCAGTCAGACCGATGTCTGCTGAATAAACCCTGCAGAAGATCTGTTTTGTCAGAGCCCAGAGTCTCACCTTCCCCATTTTTATTTGTTGCCGTACCATGAACTGCAAAAACTAAAAGCTGTGTATTTTGAGGCTCATCTTCTTTATTGATCTCCTGTGTGATCCTTTTAGATGATGTGCTGAAGTGGTCGGAGGTAAATGCTGTTTTAATAAAGTCTGCCTATCGATTCGGTCGTGGCGTTTGAGGGGCAGGGGATTTGAGTGTCAGTCGAAGACAAGGGTAATCGGGAAATTAAGGCGCGAGGCACAGCCCATTTGTAGAGCTTTCATGCACTAAACTCAAAAGTGAACACACACTCGCACACAAACACACGCTGTAATACCCTCTGCCTTTAAACCTTTTCAAAGACTCACTAAAAAAAAAAATGAAGATGAGGCCATTTGGTGAGAATAATTACACCAAAAAAGAAATCACTTTGCTGCCAAAATATATCCCACTCTATGTTATGGAGAATTAGACAGAGAATTGGATTTCCCCAGCTGTGAAATCAGTTTTTGTAGTCCCGCTGGCCAACCGCATCATTATGCTATACCCTGCTGTAGGCTCCGTTCACTGCACACGCATGCAGTTTCTGCTGCTGCCTTTTCTGCTCCACGCGGGCTCTTTGTATTTGCGCCATCCCGCCCCGCGCCATATGTTATTATCGACATCTGTGGTTGACTAAGAAGAGACTGTGAGCTTCGTGTGCCACTTGGTTGGTTCTGCATTAGCTCCAAAGGCAGAGAAATGGCTATGCCCAAAGACCTTCAGGAGAAGCACTTCAATCTGGGCCGTTGATGGGAAGGAATACGTCGTATTTCACAAAAAAATAAATCTGGCCCGCGATGAGTGGATCTCAAAATGTCAAACATCACACATCAATAGCCCTCTTCAATTTGTCAGCTAAATCGGAGTCCTCCAGATGAGATGATCTGTTGCTTTGATTTTGCAGAAAATTTTCAATCAGAGAGTGGATATGTGTTATATGACTCTACCCATCCATGGAAGGCCTTTTTTTTTCTTCTTTTTTTTAATGCAGCCCATATACAGCACCAGCTGAGCCAGCCAGTCCACCTCAACTTGCAGTTATCTGCAGTGCATTGTGGTGTTTCGGCCTCTGTGCGGGGTCAAGTCAAAGGAAACGCAGCGAATACAAACCCCACATGAGAGATAGATGTATGAGGCTTACCTTGAGGCTGACAGCCATGCTACGACACTGTTATTACATGGATTAGCCTGCTGCCCTGTCACGAAAATGAGCCACGTGTGTGCATACACACTCACTCGCATGCACACACACACACACACACATGTGCACGTACACACATACACATGCATGCTCGCACCCACTAACAATTGCAATTACACACACATACTCCTGCTTTAAGCTTCTTGTAGAGCTTTTATCAACACATTGTGTTTAACACCAAGCTGTAGAGATGCTAATTTTGATTAAAATGTTGGTTGGAAATCAGGTCACATCTGAGCTTCAAACATCTTAACGGAGAATAACGTGCCCCATGTATGTAATCACTGCATACTTGTACATGTAGACAGAACAGAGAATTACTACACAGAGACATTTTGAGCAGGGAGTAACAGCCTAGTGTGTGCACAAGTTTAGCAGCCGACCAAACGCTGTTCACAAGTTCTGTTATAGAAATTATGTGATGAGATAACAGTCACCGATATTCTTGAATTCCATCCATCCATTTTCCAAGCCGCTTATCCTAATTAGGGTCGCGGGATGCTGGAACCTATCCCAGCAGTCATTGGGCAGCAGGCGGGGAGACACCCCGGACAGGCCGCCAGGCAATCACAGGGCCGACACACACACACATACTCACACCTAGGGACAATTTAGTACGGCCGATTCATGTGACCTACATGTATTTGGACTGTGGGAGGAAACCGGAGGAAACCCACGCAGACGCCAAATTCTGAATTAAAAAGACAATAATTCAACCAAAAGCATTAAAACTGTGAACTAATATTCTAATATTTATATTCATATCTAATATTTATTTTATTTTAATTTTATTCATTTTTTATTTTGTTATTTTTATTTATTCATTTATTGTTTATTTTTAATTATTCTTGAATTATCTGTCAAAAATAAGATGGTTGGCAATGTTGTTGGCCGGTGGATGGACGCGTGGTTGTGGTGTTTTTGGGGCATTAAGACGTCGTAGGCATCAGCTGCAGAGGAAGGCAGCACGCATGAATGGATGAGAGAAAGTCAGTGTTTTCATTAAACGCTGGGCTATGATGTTAGGTGTTGAGGGGCTGAAATTGCTGGAACAGACTTTGAATTGGCTGGGGTTTTTCATCTCTCTGTGTCCCTGCCACCCACATCTGCCGCTATCATAATAACAAGCAATAACCCTCTTTCAGCAATAACCAAGACTTTTATACGCATAATGTGGCTTCAATAAATAATGTCATATTTACCAAGGGGCCATATTTAACAGCAGTTTAGTTTAGAGAGTCTCTCCTTCTCTTTTTCTTTTGCTTTCCCATGCTGGAGAAAATAATGCTGTGCATTAACTGCACAAACGCAAGCACGTGTGTGCAAACACATAATCCAATGTACTGATACACCAGTGAACAAAGCACACCTAACAATCCCAAATCATATCACACATTGGGAATTTACTGTGAAAATGTACTCGCTCTCTCACAGAGGAGGGCGGTGTGTCCTCCCACTGTGCATACATGTGTTTGTATAGACCACACCTGTGCCTGCAGGGGTGCGTGTGGTATGTGTGTATGTGTGTGGTAGGAAGAGACAGCTTTCTCCCGGGCAGCAGCAGTGAGCGTGTCAAAGGCAGCGGCGGTGGCAGCGGCAGCAGTGGCGGCAGCGAAGGCGTGGGGGTGCGTTTCATTAGTCTGTCAAACTCAATGATATTTAGAGCCCCGCGCTCTCGGCCAGGACTGGAAAACTCAATCAGGGCTCTGATTTCATAACCCTGCTCGGTGACAGAGGCCAATTTTATCGCCCCGCTGATCCGCTCTCATAAACGCCGGCTGCCCGGCACACCACTGCTGAAATACAACCTCCTCCTCGTCCTCCACAGGTCGACCCGAATGAGAGGGGTGGGGTTCATGGGGATAAATCAGAACCAAGGGATGCTGGAGGGTGCTGATAATCCTCCGCAGGTCCATGCGTAGCCAGCACCAACCACCACCACCACCACCACCCCCATACACACACACACCACCCCTCAACTCCTCTGTCGCCACCCTCAGCACAACACAAATCAGAGGCCAAGACAGTGTTGATCTGTGAGGGCTTGGTGGGGCCATTGATTCTGGGCGATGGAGGCGGGGAGAGCGGCGGTAAATAATCAGAGGCAGAGAGAGAAGGAAAACAATTATCTGTGTAGGTGGAAAGCACATAAAGTGAGGAATGATAAACACGGTGAAATATGATTGACTCAAAGTGATCTATGAAAGCCAAACGACAGGCAAAGTGTGTCTGTGTGTGTGTGTGTGTGTGTGTGTGTGTGTGTGTAAGTTTCAGAGATATCCTTGAGTTGAATGGCAGTGTATAAGTTTGTATTCGAGGACTCAATGCAGTGAGCTTCTTCTAACCAGGATATTTCTCTCTTTGTGTGTGTGTGTGTGTTTGTGCGCGATTGCATCCACACTTGTGTATATAATTGCACTTGTGTATGTCCATTGGTGTGTATGGCTATATACCTCTGTGTGTGTGTGTGTGTGTGTGTGTGTGTGTGTGTGTGTGTGTGTGTGTGTGTGTGTGTGTGTGTGTGTGTGTCTGTGTGTCCATCCCGCAGACAACAGATGACATTGTCTCATCGGCCGAGTGCGCCAGCGACGACGAGGACCTGGATGAATGTGACTCCGGACATACAGGTGGGATGGGTGTGTCGAGTTATGCTTGCTCAGAACCTGGTCTTATTTCTCCTTCTCTTTCTTTGATTTGCTACCGAGGAGCCTCTCCTCTAAGCATCATGTCCCACGGGAGCCTCAAGTGTAACTTTAAACGCCTGCCTAAAAGCATCCACTAACAGAAATATATAGTAGTGTTGAGGGGTTCTCCGTATATATATATATATGTAAAGTTTAAAGAGCTTCAAGCGCTTTGGAGACGGATGAAAGCAGTAAGGAGTAAGACGATATATATCCTTAGCGTGCCCTCTGCAGAAAGTCACTATTTAAACTTTAAACTGTAAGCAAATGAGCACATACAATCCAGTCACATTTGTGTATAGACCGCTAACTGCACACATATAGCTGTAGACTGTAGCTAAAGCCCAAACTCATGTCGAAAAATACAAGTTACACTTAGCTACGGGGCCTCTGGTCGCAGACATGGCGAGGCGTTGATACTAATTTTGTCCTCTCAGCATTCAGTGGAGAGCAAAACTTTACTTGACAAAAGTACGAAATTAGTATCAAGCCCCATGTCGCCTGCACTGATGCTTCAAAATGTATCTGTCCTGTTACATGGTTGATTTCCTCTTGCTGTGCGTGTGTGCGTCTCTTTCGACAGATGATACATTTTGAGATTCTTTCGAGAACAAAGATGCTTTCAGCATAGATACTGTGATATGTAGCAGACTAACTGCAACGGAGCCTTTCCTCCCTTCTCCTCTTCTTCCTCTTTTTCTTGTTTGTACCTCTGTTTCCTTCGTCGGAGGCTTGCCTTACCTGAAACATTCTAATAGAGAACAGATATCCTAGAATTTCTGTGCGCATCGTCTCTCCTTCCTCCTCCCCTTGATCACACACGCAACACACACACACACACACACACACACACACACACACACACACACACACACACACACACACACACACACACACACACAGATCACTTTGACGTTAGCCATAGGCGGCCTTAAGCATCTGGGGGCCCGTTTCAAGAGCTAATGTGGGGCCCTACCCCACGAGAAAATGCATAAGGGAAAGGAGAATAAAAGAACAAGGATTGAAGTTGGTTTGCATCAATAAAGGCATAGTTTCAGATTTAAACATAAATGCATTATGTGCGCCTCCAGAGACATAATGCAAGCAATTCCCTTAAATAAAAACCGGAACAATGGCATTTTTTGCTTTGGAATGAGGAGAAGCTTCGCCCTTCTCAGCAACTACTAGTCTGCATCGATTAGCACCATGTAAAAACAGCTTAAACAATTGACAGTTAACCCTAACAAACAAGACGTTTTATTTTCTTGTCTAATGTTTTCCGTTTTCCAGCACCACTAGGACAGGCGCGTCTCAGTTTCCTCTCATTGGGCGGGTTTCCATTGCAGTTTTGCGCAAAATTAACGTGATTTTTTTTTCAATGCTGGGTTTTCTCCTCTTGCGACATGGCGACGGATCTTCAGGACCTGGCAAGTGTTTTGCACGGTGATTTCGGTTGCATGCACCGCAATGGCCGTGGTAGTGTTTAATCGAAGGTGACGAGGGCAGGTGATGCACGCAACGACGGAAAGGCAAAGCAGTTACGCCTGGCAGCGGTCACGTTAGCGGGGGTTTATGGGAGGTCGTTGTCCGTAATGATTTTACAGAGGTCCTGCGGATCCAGGACTTCAGACTGACGCGTTTAACGGACGATGAGCTATGCAGCCCAGCAGGACTCCTGGTGGCGGCTGCCGTATCACGCCCCAGGAAGCCGGTTCCCGCTGAGAAGTGCATAGCCATCGCTATGTAGCCTTGCGCTTGTGGCCAACTCGTAGGAAAGAAGGGAGACTGAGACTGCGGTCCTCTTTGGAAGCTCAGCTAAACCCGGATTTAATTCCTGCCGCGGCGAACAAACTACCCGCAGTTGGAGGTGCAATAACAGCTGGCCGGTCGACAGATTAACGTTACTGGTCCCGGTCACTACTCGTAGTTTAGCTAAAGGCTAACAGCTAGCATGGCATCCATTTTAGCTTGCCGGAACAACAACAACAACCACAACGTGCAACGCCCAAACTCTTCCCCATTCCTCCTCTAGTCCCGGGAGAACGGAGAACGCCTCCCTCCAAATCGGAAGCTAGAACACATGACCCCTCCCCCGTCCCTCGTGTCCAGACCCCAGCGTTAGCTATTTATTAACTGGCTAGCTTGACTTAAATGCGAAAAATGTGTTTCCGTTTCAATTTTGCGAAATATCGCTTTGTCGAATCGTCTGAAAAACCACCTTAATGTGAGCGGGTTTTTTTAAATCACGTGTTTCCGTAACTCGCTTTTAGTTTGCAGTTTCAAAGTGCGCATTAAGCAGGTTAATGGAAACCCGCCTACTGACAAGGACCTTAGCTAGCAGCTCTATCGGACAGGTCGGATGTCTGCCGAGCGCCCACTAGTGGTGGTTCTTGTGTGTCATCTTTGACTGACGTGACCACAGCTGCTCGCCTCTATATCTATATCTATATATATCTCTCTATATATAGAGAGATATATATAAGTAGGTGAATTTTTCAGTTTTCGCATGTCAGGCCCTTTGTGAGGGTGGGGCCTGTTTCAACTGAAACGGGTTAAACATCGCTAAGGCCGCCAATGTCATTAGGTCAAAGTGGTAATATTTCAAGTCATCCATGTAGCAGTTCAGTCGGAAAAGTAACACATAAAATAAAGACATGAACAGAAAGGTTGTTTTTGAGACAACTTGGGTGTAGCTCAGCAGTAGACATTAACATACGGCTGTCAATCAGGCTGCTGCCCGTAAGCAGATGGCATGCATCCTAGTGGTATGTGGGTAAACCAGGAGTCTGTGAGCCCTGCTGAAGCTGGCTCGATATGTGAAAAACTTCTCCCCTCAGGCCCTCTGGAAATCATTACCAGCTCAGGCGATTTAATTGCCGCGCTGTCCTTCAAAACTCCATCATAGCAGACTAATTGATGCTGCATTAATCTGGCTAAATATGCCCCGGCTTAGCACCAAACATATGTCCACTTTTCAGAGCTAATAATAAGTCTAATGCACATTTCATTGAGACCTGGTTGAAACAATACATTTACTTTTGCACTCTGCTATCTCTCTGCAGAGATAATCGTAGAAAACCCAGCGTTTATTTATTTCTCCTCTAACTTAACCGTCTTGATACATTTTGGGGGAGAAATTCAGCAACCAATCAGCTATTAATTTTGCCATTTTTCAATCTGTGAGGGGAACGCAATGACTTTGAAGCCTTATCGCATCGTAATGACATTTGTTTCCTGGAAATTGTGGCCACGTTTTTGTTCCCTGTATTCATGGCCATTTTGATAGAGGAAAAGTCATTTTCTCAGGCAGTGTTTAGGTCCAACTACTTTATTATAAGCATGAGTTACCAGGGCCTTCTTTAAGAGATAATTTAAATTGAATTGACAAAGTCCACAACTTTTTTTTTTTTTTTTTAGCGCCCTGATTCAGAAATCTAAAACCCAAGTATTCTCAAAAGCGGAAGCGCAGGTAACTGTTTACTGTAATAGAAGAAGATTTTGATAAAACCTAAAAAGAGAACATGGTACCCTCCCCTCATATAGTGGCAACATATGTACTCATACACAGTCATACATACATCTCACCATGTTGACACAGAAATTCATATCCTCATTCCTGCCCTGCTTCCATTTGTGTGAACAGTAGCATGACATGATGTTTGATTATGTTTTTTTTTTACCTCGTGTTTCATTTTGTTTTTATCCTGTGATGCACATACAGTATGAACATCTCTCCTCTCGATCGATTTGGACCCAGTTGTCAAGTTTGCTTTTTATTTTTGAGTTTGTTTGTTTTTTTGTGACTCTTAATTTTAATTAAATTTTAATTTAATTGAATTATTTTCTTTGACGGGGGTCTATATATATATACATATTATTTATATATATATATATATATATATATATATATATATATATATTTTCTTTTTTCTTTTTTGGAGGTGGGGGGGTGCGCTGAGCTTATTTGTTTTTCTCCTTTTTTGTCGTTGTTGCTCTTATTTTTCGTTGGGGGTCCTCATCATCCGTCGTCCATCGTCCTCCAAGCCAGGATAGAGCCGCTCCTCCCGTTTTTGCCTCATCTTGTGCCGCATGAACTTTTGGTGGTTGAAAAAACTCAAAGTACTCCTCCTCATCTTCTTTGTGTTCATTTACTTATTGTTTTCATTTATTTTTTGTGCCGTATGGCTTACGAAGAACCCCCCCATCATTGTCGATACAACAGAGGGAAGTGAACGGCAACAAAATCTTTTCTTGCCATCATCCTTTATTTGGCCTTGTGCAGGCAACCCCATTCTGTCTCAAGAAAGTTGTGTGTGAAAGAATGACTCCCCCCTCCCCTCCCCCTCCCCCCCTGCCTCCTCACACATTGCTTCCCCACTTCCTTCCCACTGTTTTTCTTTTGGCCTTTCTGCATATACATGTCTGTTTTGAATGCAGATGGCATAAAAAGACTTTTATTGCCACAAAGTATATCTGTTTTTCTATTCTATCTGTTGCTCCAAGTAGAAGGCATTTGTGGCATGCATACTATACTGGACTGTACCGGACTGTATAGACTAACTAATGTGTCAGACCTTGGTGTTCTCGCCCCCCCACTCCCCGACCCCCCCCCCCGCTTTCAGCATGACTATGATTGGCGACCATTGTGTGTGCTTCTTCTCCACCCATGATGTCTTCGGCTCAACCCCCGCTGGCTGATGCTACGTGTTGGTGTTTGTTCGGGGGGCTACAGTCGTGGAGCTACTCTGCCACTGTTCCCCGTGGCAGCTCCCGTTTCTGATGCGTCCCCATGTTTGTGTTTGTGCCCGTGTCTGCGTCTGTGTGTCTGCCAACTAGCCTGTCTCGTCTGCTGCGTGTGGTGGTCTCGTGGTTGTTTTGTCTGTGTGTTCTTAAAACTGTAAAAAAAAAAAAAACCTTACCTATACCCTTGATCCTTGGCGAGTTCCACAAGAGGGCCAACGAAATGTCCACCGAAAACTTGTTAGCACCGCACCGTTCATTAAGTTAACAGTGAAGCATTTCTTGCGTTTCTGTTCTGTTAATCAAAATAACTACCTGGATGTGCCCAATCACCTCTGCAAAAAAAAAAAAGAACAAAACAGTTTACAGTGTGTGATTGTACAGCTATGATCAAGTCAATCTCTGGTTTAATTTCACATCGATTAAGTGATGCTCTAGTCATTACTCGGCAATAAAAAAAACAGATTAATTTGTAATTTTTGTGCACAGATTGATGCAATTGTTTGTCATAGAATCTTGAGTGCACATACAAATATTTAATTGGAGCTACTGTATTTCCTATAAGGTGTTTATTTTACCCAGACCTGGCAAATCTAAGTTGTTTCGATTGCTGGTCACGAAATGCAGATTTGAGACATATAATTAAACACTTCAGAAATTATATTGAACATATACGGAAAACATAATTTGCCATGCACTGTCCTTATAAACAACATAGATAATGTTTACTTAATTCATACTTAATTTTTATAATTTTTACATGAAAAAAATGCGAAAGTGGCCACTTGCATGAATAAATCATAGTGTGAGACGTATAAGTCTTATAAGACATACAATAAATATAAAACAAAGATTTACTATTGGAGGCAATGGGAAATTCTTGTAAGTTTTTTCTATTTCTTTTCCATGTGGGCTACTTTTAACTGCTTAATAATATGTTTGGTAATGTTAAAATTAGTTTTACAGCCGTTTCTACTGTGTAACACCCAAAAAACAAGTGTCAGCAGTTTCAACACATTGTAGATAAAGGGAAAAAATGCATGTCAGAAGGCTTTTACAATGGTCACCAATGTTCACTAAGTCTGTGATGCACTGGGTTTGTATCTCATTTACAGAAAGGCATCACAAGGACTTGTAATACCCAAATAATGTGGTATCCATAATAACTGCAAAGACAAAAACTGTGGCTTGTGGTTTACCTCACAACAGCTGTTTCACGGTAATACTGACAGTCTAGTATAATGCAGACGGCTTAATTGTATTCAATAAATGGGCATCAAACGGTGCTGCCTGAACCATTGGCCCTATTAGACTTTGATGAACAGGCACACAGAACTTAAAGAGACCCGACCTAATTTAAGAAACCACTTAAACACACTGGCCTTAGTTGGATAAAGGAGGGAAATCTATGACACAAGGCGCTATAGCACTGAGGCATCCATGTAGTTCTCAGTGATTTCCACATTGCCTAAGAGTCCACATATGTGTGGGGCACCGAGTGAAGTATGATAGGGATGGATCACTGAATTTCTTCGTGGCGTTGCGCTCCAGCTTCCATCAGGCCCCATTGGGCCAGCTGTCACTTCGACACATGACTCAGATCTATTTAAAGGTTATTGGGCTGACACATGTCCGCCAAGCACGGAGGTGCATCCTAATGGCCGTTCAGCAAATCGACCGTCTGACAGGGGCAACTTGCCATGCCTGCTGAAGATGCCAATTTAATACGCCAGAGTGCGCCGAGCCGCGTGATGACGGATTAAGACCTATCTGCCACGCTCCACAGCTAAGGGACACCCCGAGAAGGGAACTCTTTTCTCAGTCTAGAGGTTATTGGCACTTCCGCACATGGAAGTCAAGACATCTTTCTGGCTCACTAGAGCTCTAAACTTGACTTCATTCAACTTTAGTAAAGAGATGCACATCCGTTAGTGAAAAATATGTCTTCTGTTGGCTGGGGTCTGCAAAGAGAAGATAAGATAATTTCATTGCCAAGGTACAGAGCTCAGCTTTTTTCAGGTACATGTTGCCAGAAAGCTCAGCCATCAATCAGCCACCAATATAATCCCTGGCATGTCCCTTTCATTGTGTCCATATGTAAAGTCGGTGTGCTGCTGGCACTCTAGTAATCAGCTTCCTACCTGCAGTGGGTAGAGGTGAAAGAATCTGCCACAGCAAGTCTCTGGGTACAATATGCCAGGCCACAATGGGATTCCAGGACCCCAAACCACTGACTCACCTACACTTTACAGAATCTAAATTCCATTGACTCAGTTCATCCATGTTGTGCCCGTGCGCTGTCCCCCCCCCCCTTTTTAGTTTTGCACCGTTAAATCCCTGACACACCGTTGGGATTCATCTCCATTTCCAAGCCTCAGCAAACGCTGGATGGACACGGGGATCAGTCCAAGAGGGGGAAGAGAGAGAAGAGATTGAAAAGAGAGCAGGATGAGAGAAAAGAAAGAGAAAACTGCTGTTCTCAGATTTCTATTGCCACTGGATTGCTGAGGTAGTCAGTGACTCAAGTCAGTCGGCCATTTAGTACAAAATTTATTTGCTTAAATTCCCTATATGGGCCAGGAAGAGCACTCATCTAGCCCATTGCTAGCACTGTGTTTCTTACATGAAATGATGGAAAAAGTAACGGCCACTAATTTCAATTTGCTTCAGCAACAGTGCGTGTAATTTTTTGGCACAAAACAATTTAGGGTTACATCAAAAGTTCCCTCCCTATCAGTTCCTCTACTTTGCCCCAGTGCTTTTCGTGGCAGATAGCCCTCTAGTCTACCTTCTCGCTTTGAAGTCTAGACGGTAAGATTAAGAGACATCTATTAGTATGAAGTCCTCTTACATACCCCATCTGTTTCGAAAAAGAGAGAAAACACTGTGACTCCTGGGTAGGTTTAGCAGAGTGAATTATTTGCAAAAGCGGAAGAGGCTTACAACAAAATCCCCATCCGTCTTGACACAGGCACCGAAAACAAACGCAATCTCGTTAAGCAAACCCATTAGAATGTGCCATGTTTGTTTGGTTGAGAAATGCAGCGAGATGCGCAGTGCTTGAACGAGAGCTTACAACAGATTAAAGTGTTCACTAAAACATCAAGGTCCTCCACATTGGCTCTTCTGAAGACCCTAACTGCTGCGGTTCCCCTCAATTGAGGGGTTTGTTGACATAATGCAAAGCTAACAGTTGCCAGGAGCCATTAGCCAAGAGAGGAGCAAAGTGAGGCAAGCAAGGCCAAGACAGCCAGGGCACAGTGAAATAAATAAGGCTCTGGATTTAATCACTTACTCTCAACAGCTATTGTTCGTTTAATGGAGCCAGGAGTTTCACTGGCTGATTGAAACATTATTATTATAACATTATTCTGTCAGGCGGCATGGTGGCCCAGTGGTTAGCACTGTCGCCTCACAGTAAAAAGGTCTTGGGTTTGAACCCCGGGGTTGGCCAATCTTGGGGATCATCCCCGGTCGTCCTCTGTGTGTGGAGTTTGCACGTTCTCCCCATGTCTGTGGTGGGTTTTCTTCGGGTGCTTCGGTTTCCCCCACCACCAAAAATATATGCATGTTAGGGTTAATACTGCTGTCTGTGCCCCTGACCGAGACATGGCAAGACGAACTGGTGTTGGTCCCCAGGCACTGCACGGTGGCTGCCCACTGCCCCTAGCTACACAGCTAGGATGGGTTAAATGCAGAGAGGAATTTCCCCATAGGGATTAATATAGTATATCAAAATCAAATATCAAGTTGTGAGTCAAAGGGCGGACCAAACATACAATATTGTGGCAGGGACCTGTGCTATTTCATGCCAGTCATCTGTGTGTTTCCCTCCACATGGAAGTACTCACTGATGTATAGTCTCATCAAACATGCAGATGTTAACAATAAATAGTCAGTGCAGTTGAACAGAGGTTTTGCTTTACTAACAACACTTTACTCGTGCTCCAAGTCATGACTTTAAGATTTGCTCAGCGAGGACGTTCCTCAAGCCGTGATAAATGAACGAGGTTTCTATAAGCAGGACCTAATATCTCAAGACAAACGTGGCTCTCGCATTGCCCTAAAATAAACTCGGGACGTATTTTGTGCATTTGAAGCCCTGTGCCCTCTTGTGGAACTTGCTCCCAACACTGTTTTATCTGTCAAGCGAAGGCTGTTGGCTATGCCCATTAGCATAAAGTGTTGAAACATTAACTAAAAGTAGCCCATTAATTATAGCTCTGTTTTCCCTGCTGATTAATTAGCTCAAGTGGCAGGACTAAATGACACGTAATGTTGGTTATATATCACCCATGGTATATCCTTCCCTGTGAAGTGCTCACGAATGGTCATTTGCCTGCGACAGTATCCCACAGCCCTTGGCGGCAGCGCCTTTTACTGACCTTTGACCCCTCTAAATCCCCTCTTACCCTATCTGACCCCGGCTTGCTGTATTGTAATTGTATATTACTCTCCCTAAATGCAACTTACTTAAGCATGCATTAACCCAACCTGGTCAATTCAAACTAAAAACAAGCAAAAACCCCTCGATGTCTGATTTACCTCTCTCTCTCTCTGACGTACACCCAGATTGCACGCCCTGTCCTGTGTTTTAAGTACTAACAAGAGAAACGCAATTCATGAAAAGCAACTAATAATATTTGTTTATTATTAGTTAAATGAAGGTGGTGACATTTTGCCTATGAACTGTCCCCCCCTTTCTATGTCTGCCTCGGTGTGTGCTTTCTGGTTGTTCATCTTTGATAGTGTGTGAGAAATTCAATGCCTTTTTTTTTCTTGCTTGCCAATTTGGATTTTTCCTTTATTTATTTGTTTTTTTGTTGTTGTACATATATGCAAAACACATATATGTGTGTATTTATGTTTATTTCTGAAAAATGTTCAATTTTTTTAACTGATTACAAGAATTACTATTGCAAATGTTTTAATGTTTTATTTTCTCAATTGGTACTAGACTTCCTCTTTTCTCTATGAATTATCAATTGATCCATCAACAGCAGCAGGCAAAATCAGATTGGCTATCACAAAACACCTCCGGCCTTATCGGGATCCCAAATTCACGGCCTCATAGAGAAAAAAGCGAAGGTGCCTCCAAAGTAGACCCTCACCACTATCTGTGAATATTTTTTTCCAAACTGTTTTTACACTGATCTACGATATTTTCCTGTCATCTACCAGATATCTGTGATTTGAATCAGGATTTAATGAATGAGTCACTTGATTTGTGCATGGCAAAGAAGTTGCAGCTTAGGGTTTGTAAAACTGTCAGTGTTGAGAGTGCTGTTCTCTTCTGTAGATGGGCATGTATATGCTCATTGTTTGTATATCCCCATCCCTTCCTTACAGCCAAAAGCTCTAATGCCGCCCGACCGCTTCGTGCCGCCTTTACATGGACATGGCAACTGATGTACACGTTCACCCCCATCTATGTCATTTCCTTCCTAGTATGTTCATAGGTCCCACCCCGTTTCACACCCCCTCCCCGACCCCTTTATGTAGAGAATCTAAGATATGTACAGTCATCCATTCGTTCATAACAAGTGAACAAGTTAAAAAGTCAAAAGTTTTAAAAAAAAGAAAGAGAATCTAATCAGACTGTAGATACTTATGGAGGAACTTTAAAAGAGCTTATCTATAAAAGTAAGACTTATAGATGTACAGTTTTCCTTTTTTTTATACTAAACAAGAGTACTATTAAAAGAACAAAAAAAATCTATCCTGAACAGAATGGTGAAGATTATTTTTCATGTCATGATGTGTGGATGTATGTGTTGTTGCCTCCCTGTGCCATCCTGTCTAAAAGAGAAATAATTACTAATTAATCAGAAACTGTTAAAAAATAAACTAACTAACTTGTCCAAAGGCATTCTTACACAACTTTCTTTTGTAAATTTTTTTTCTTCCTGCCAAAATCATGCGGGCAATTTGTTGATGTAAGTTGACAAAATTGATGGTATGCTTTCTCTTCCTTTCAAAACTTTTTATTTTATTTTGCCATAGGCCCTTATGATTTTTTTTCCCAACTTGACTTTGTTTTTCCTCTGTCTATACCTACTAATCCCTCTCTGGATAGCTAAATCTGTGGCTTTACTTTGTGAATGTTTTACGACGTTTGCTCTAACTCTGAACTGTTACTGCATCGCCTCAGTTGTCGTTTTCTCTCTTTGTTTTTCCTTTGGTTCTTTTTGTCACTGTTACAAGAGGTTTTGCATCTTTTACTAGTGCCCTGTTTGTGAGCCTTTGCCGTGTACAAGCAAGCCACTTTGGCAAGAGGATACGCAGATTCAACAGACATCTGAATGGTTCACATGCGTTTTGTGCGGCTAACTAGCGAAACATCGGCTTTCAAACAACGCACGTCCATTACCGGCGGTTGTTCCAAACCAGTTTCATTGTAAATGGGGGGGAATGGTGGATCCATCAGTGCCACACCACAGCTGCATGCGTGACAGAGAAGCCGTCAAATCCAAAATATAAAACACGAAAGTACTAGCTGGCACTCGTCCTGTAAGTATTTGGGATGGTCATCTTTGAGTGGAAAGTAGTGGACATTCAGGTGTCATTGAACTGCCAGGTGACTTTGTGCCATTGTGGTAATTATATAGGGGTCAAAAGGCAAGAGGCTAGGGCAAATAGGGGAGCCTATTGATGCTGAGCAGAGGAGGACAGGACACCTTATATACTTTCTATAGAATCAACCTGTGAAAGGTTCCTCAGAGTTTCACACGCGCAGGTTTCATTCGTCTTTGCAGACTTGTACATAAACCATTTAAAACACACGAAGGAGGGTTTGTGTCTTTAAAAAGTCTTGATGATTCATTATGAATTGGAAGTGCTCTCGGTCCATCAAATAAGCACTCGAGACATTTTTTTTGCTATGTTTGATCATTTAATTTGCGGCACGGTGGCACAGTGGTTAGCACGGTCGCCTCACAGCAAGAAGGTCCTGCGTTTGAGCCCCGGGGTCGTCCAACCTTGGGAGTCGTCTCAGGTCGTCCTCTGTGTGGAGTTTGCATGTTCTCCCCATGTCTGTTTGGGTTTCCTCCGGGTGCGCCGGTTTCCCCCCAGAGTCCAAAGACATGTAGGTCAGGTGAATCGGCCGTATTAAATTGTCCCTAGGTGTGAATGTGTGTAAATGTCAGCCCTGTGATGGCCTGGCGGCCTGTCCAAGGCATCTCCCCGCCTGCCGCCCACTGACTGCTGGGATAGGCTCCAGCATCCCTGCGACCCTGAGAGCAGGATAATGGATAATGGATGTATGGATGATAATTTAATGTTTTAGTGTATTTTTGTGCCGCATTTATCAAAAGCTGGAGTTTGATACTATTCTCAGGTCAGAGGGGTTGCAGACAAGTCTCTTAGCAAACTATACAGACTCTGTAGCACCAGGTCAACCATAGGAAATAAATATCTTCTTTCCTGGAAGGTGGATTTCAGCGTTATTCGCGCACACTTGCTTTGCTACCAAATGCCACTAGGGCCTGCTCTTTTTACCCAGATAATCCATACGTTAGCGCTCATGCTTTTTAGATGGACAGAGAAGAACTCCAGCTTCAAGATAATCAAAACAGGCCTCTTAAAAACCCAAACCAGCTCTTTGTGTGCTTAAACTCCTATATTTAACATGATCAGATAGAAATATATGTGTATGTATATAGTATACAGAATAAAATGCAAGTATATCGTCATAATCACACATACTTAATATCTATGATCAACATAGTAAGTAGTGTTAAGTATTGTTCAAACATAACCCTTTGAAAACGTAAGGCTATCCGACCAGATTTAGGATTTTCAGTGATCAGTACTGGAGTTGTGTCAGTTCCATGCGGCTCGCCCTTGTGCATCCCTCAAAGCCTTTTGATGCGTTGTATTCATTATTTATGGCTGTTGTTTTCTTTCAGTTTGGGTCTGGTTTGGTTCTGGGTTTCATTGATTTTGCACTGGTACAGTATTTTCAGTTCCTAATTTCTTTTTCTTTATCTTTGTATGATTTCTTCCCTTTGTTGAGCTTTGCTTTTTATGTTTTTCAGTTATCAGTTCTTTTGGTGTTGGACTGCTGTTGTTTGTATTCTTTGTGGGAAGCATTTCTAGCCTCTGATTGTGTCATTCTTTCTCTCTTTTCCTTTCTAGGAGGGGAATTAGTCATCCCCGTGCTAGTTGAGGACCCCATAGACATCCCCTCTGTATCCACTCGCTCTCCCTTCATCCCCCTCCCTCCAACCCTCCGCCCCGTCCTCACCATTATTGAGACCACCAAAGAGTCCCTGGCCATGGCCACTGAGGCGGGGGTACCTTGCTTGTCGGACCGAGGCAGCGATGATTGTGGTGATGGTGATGGTGGTGATGATGGTGATGATGATGATGATGATGGCATGGTGATTTCGGGGTTTGGCTCTGGCGAAGCTTTCGACTCTAGCCTGCCCCCGACTGACGATGAAGATTTTTACACCACCTTCTCCCTGGTAACAGATAAGATCTTGACCACATCGGCCTATGAAGGCGGCTACAAAGCACTCGCGCCCAAGTGGGAGGCCAAGGACTTGAGGCCTAGCAAAGCCTCCGAGGCGGGTAGGACTACACCCACCCCGCCTCTACCCGACATCCGGGGCACGCCGCCGGCGGCAGTCCCCTCAGACACGCTGCCCAAGCTGCCCGCCGGGAAAATGAACAACCGTGAGGTCAAACCCCCGCAGCCAGACATTGTCCTGCTGCCCCTCCCCACGTCCTTTGATCTGGACGGCACCAAACCACGGGGCCCCCTTATCACCTCGCCCATGCTGCGCACGGTGCCCGCTGCCTTGCCCACCGTGCCCGGCGTGGTGCGGCGGGTGCCGTCGGGGGCCTCGGAGGTGATCCGGGAGTCCAGCAGCACCACGGGCATGGTGGTGGGCATCGTCTCAGCTGCTGCCCTCTGCATCCTCATCCTCCTCTACGCCATGTACAAGTACAGGAACAGGGACGAAGGTTCCTACCAGGTGGACGAAACACGCAACTACATCAGCAACTCGGCGCAGACCAACGGCGCCGTGGTGAAGGAGAAAACGCCCAGCGGCAGTGCCAAAGGCAATGCCAGTAGCAAGAGACCAAAAGACAAGGACAAGGAATATTACGTATAGGAAAAAAAAAAAAAAATCATTTCCCAACACATAATGAAAAGAGTAAAACTGTGTGGAGCAATGGAATAAACGTTTTGACAGTACCATATTGGCAACTGTGATTGAAAAAGGAGAGAACTCAGAACTTCCTGAGTCACTGAAACATTTTCAGAAAGAACTGCGTGGCTCACAGAAGCGCACTTGCAAGGAAAAGCATTATGGAGAAACAATGCAGTACAACTGATAAGGACTCTACAAAAGACCTTTTCATGGAGTCCCCCTCCCCCCCTTTGCCCTCCATCACAGACATTTGGCAGTGTAAGATAACATCACTCTTACATACTCACTATCCCAAGTGACTGTCAGAGGTGTGTGGTCCTTGGAGTACTAATGACCTTGTCCATTGTAACCCTGTAAAATACGATCGCTGTCATTTCGGCCATTCTGAGCATGCATGTGAGGTGTATGTGACGTGGTGCTGGCGTCTGTGTAAATGAGGGACCAGAGGAGACAATGATTGTCGGGAATGTTGGAAGTCAAAACATGATTTGCATTAGAAACGGTTTTGTTAATGGTACCTTTCGAGGATGTGATGTGATATGAGGTAAGGTAAATGTATACTTCGAGGTGTCTTTCAAATTTGCTTTTTTATATATTTAATTGTTTTGGGTTGGGGTTGTTTTTTTTTGTTTTTGTTTTTTTTCTCGTTATTTTTGGTACATTTCTTTTTTTAGGGATGATATCCAGTCAAGGTTGACTAGGCGGTTCCCACTGAATGCCCAGCTGAGGGTATTACAGCAATGTATCTCTGTTTGTTTCTCTCTGTTTGTTTCTCTCTCTCTCTCTCTCTCTCTCTCTCTCTCTCTCTCTCTCTCTCTCTCCCTCCCTCTCTCTCTCTCTCTCTCTCTCTCTCTCTCTCTCTCTCTCTCTCTCTCTCTCTCTCTCTCTCTCTCTCTCTCTCTCTCTCTCTCTCTCTCTCTCTCTCTCTCTCTCTCTCTTCCCCGGGTATCAGCTAAGGATTGGAAGTGACATGACATCCACATTGTAGATGGTGTTCAAGCGTACTAGAGTGGCTCCACCAGGCAAAATGCTCCACTGTTATTTCTTGAATGTTAAATCTTGAATAGCATTTTCACCCTTCTGGTTTTTTTTTTTCCTTCCCAAGCTTTCTCATAGTCCAGCAGTTTTGGCCATTCATTACATTTTATGTCCAGTTTTCTTTCCGTCTCTGGAGTCTCTGCGGCAAATGCATTGCCATAATGTGTGTGTGTGTGTGTGTGTGTGTGTGTGTGTGTGTGTGTGTGTGTGTGTGTGTGTGTGTGTGTGTGTGTGTGTGTGTGTGTGTGTGTGTGTGTGGTGGAGATGGATCGGTGCAGGCTGAAGGAGAACCGGGCTGAAGACTCATTCCAGTGTGAACAAGTGTGAATTTTATCTGTTGTCACAGTTGACTGTGTCAAATACTGCAAATATGTTTACATATTTTATTACATCATAGCCGTTGTACTTTGCAATTCAATACTGTACATAACATTTTGGTTTCTGTTGCGTTATTATCATATTTTTATTTTTATCATTTTACTAGCGTACGTTACATGAAGAAAATCAAGTCTTTGTTCCCCTGCCAGGAAAAGCCTTGGTGATGAAGTGATGTGCACTGGAATACTTTGCTGGAAAAACCAAGAGAAACAACCGCTGTTAGATTAGAAGTGTAGTCTCTCTGGATGGTGTTTCTCTAAATCGCATGAATATTTGACTACTGGGAGCTGTCAATCAAACAGAAAACACCAACCTAAGATCTTGTCTAAGGGACTCCTCCTTCTCAAAATTACTTTTATGTTGTTTATTTTTTATTGGAGATTTAAAAAAAGAAAAGAACCTACAACGAGAGAATAAAGAGAGATAATGATGGCTTTGGAGAGCTATTGCTGGCACCTTACTGACTTAAAGCTGTGTTTACCCTCCCTTTTTTTGTTTTTTTTACTGTGATGTCATTGTTCCTGTCTGTTTATTCTTACTTTATTTATTTTCCTGTTTTGTGTATCTTAATTTCGATCCTCTTGTTTTTGATGATAGTTTCTTCTCGCAATACGGTGTTTTTTATTTATTTATTTAATTAATTATTTATTGCTCAAAATTATTTGGGTTCTCATTCATTCTGCATTCATTTCATGAAAATTGGTAAGTGTGTGCGTTCACTTTTCTTTGTGTTGGTACTTGACTTTTCAGCCCGTCAATTACTGTTTTATGCTCCTTTGACTCCAAACTATTCCCAAAAATAAAATGTTGTTCCCAAAGTTTTCAATGTTAAAATGCGGGTGGCTGCCTCTCATAATTCACGTTTAAGGACTGGGGAAGAGGGAGAGGATAATGCCTCTGCGAGACACACCTGAAGAAAAGAGCACCGTCTCTGCTGAATTCCCTTCCCGAAGGCTGAAAAAAGTGTTCATCACCTCTGATATCAGTTCAGTGATTTTCTTTTTATACCCTAAAGTAGGATCATTTCCATTCAAATGAAGTTCCAAGCACAGTAATCGCACACTCTATCACTTACCTATAGATGATTATGCAAATTCATAAACCGTTCATTGGTGCACTGAAAGAGCGAGAGAGCGAGCGAGTGAGTGAGTGAGTGAGTGAGTGAGTGAATGAGAGAGGAAAGGCCGGAGAAGAGAGGAAGAGAAAAGGTTATCGAGAGCATTCACAACTGTAGAGGAATCGCTTCAAGTGTCCGATGAGTCAGGCCTTTTGTGAGAAGTCACAACCGAATGAGATTCTTTGACCATAAGGCCAGGTTACGAGACACTGAGTTGCTGCTGCACCTGATTTCCCACCCTTTTTTTTGCACCGGCTATATTATGTGCAAATGGGCCTCCACAGAGCTGATCATTAACTTGCAATAGCCCGCTGATGTAAGATATCAGCGCTGCATGTGAATATATTCAGTTACCACAAAGAGTACATATGAACTCATTCATCCTGCCACAGGCAATGGGAACAACAGAGCCTAGACGAATTTTTGCCACTGCAAGACTATTTTTACATTCACCATAGCAGCCGATATGGTGCTTTTCAAGATTCAAAATCCATGTTACTGTTCACCCATGTGAAAAAAAATGGTACTGCTCAGGTCAGCAGGATCAAAACACATACGATCAAAGTGAAAACCATGTCGAAGAAGTTCATTCATAAAAATTTGATGACAACATACTGATGCAGACTATCACTCCAGTAACATTTAATCCACAAAATACCGCCTACAGTGATGTAGATCTATTGCATACTTGCATTGCATACTCTGCAAAGATAAGTAAACCTTGTAATGTAGTTCAAAAGAATTTAAAGCTATCAACACAGTCCAGTTGTTCATCCTCCAGGACGAGCACTCCTTGTCCAGCTCCTTCACTGATATTGCTCAGTATTCGTTTTGTTTTTTTTCCCACAGCTTTAGAGATTACATTGTGTACCAATGGCAAAGTCAGCACCTCAAAGTGAACTTCATCATAAAAAAAACCATCACCATTAGGTCCTCCTTTGTAAGTTGCATTGTTTTCCAAAGCCGTTTGTCAGAGACACTTTGCAACAGCCACACGGCATCAGCATATTCCTCTTTTTTTAGTTGTGTGCTTATGTTAATGGTCAGGTTGCTGGTTAGGTGGTGTTTGTCATTTGGATAATACCAAAATCCAACCCTGACGCGGAAATCCTTTGCTAACATGTAAATGATCCCATGAAATATTAACTTGATAGTGCGAGTTCGTCCATAATTGCATCTTGGTAAAAAGTAAAAGACCCAATCTTAGAGCAAGACAAAAGGAAGGAACGACAAACGGCGCGCTCAGTATACGACACACAGCAGCAAGGAGGGACGTTACAAACTAAACTGGTGTTTTTCCTATTGTAGCGAATTCGGGGACCAATCACAGGAACAGCCGCAGCCGGGACGCGAACCCTATTTCCTGCACCGCGGGAGACGTCGCTGACCGCTCGACTAACGGGCCTGAAAATTAACGTGTCTATTTATCCATTCACCTTACACTATGTTTATTTAGTGGGTTACCGAAGTATTTCCAAAAATCAAGTATTTCCAACCCCCCCCCCCAAAAAAACAAAACAAACCATACACCTAGACACAGTGGTGGGCTATCAGGGCCTTCTTTGCTGGCCCTGTCAAAATCATAATTTGTTTTTCATAGTTAAATTGAAGTGTGCCTGAAATGTGTTGGAATTCAATTACTTATTTTCCCCGTGGGCTGAACAGGGAATTCCTATGTCATCCAAATGCGCCACATGTTCTTGGTGCAGCACAATTGTTTATTGTTTGCCAGCCTTCTTTTTTTTCTCATGGTGCCGTGACTGACGCTAGCCCTTCTTTTTGCTAGCCTTCCATTGAAGCCGCAAACTGATTACTTTGAGTGACCGTATCATCAGCCAATCAAACGTTGATGTGTAGTGACAGAACGCCCCGGGGCCCTGCGACGTATCGGCGTTACACCTCAGCGTTATCGTCAACTTTGACCTTCAGCCTTTGGCGGGTTGTGAACGAGCTAAACGCAATGGCTGCCATATTCGCAGCTACGGGCGATCATGTTGCCGATCTACTTCGTGTTTTCTGCGAATCTGGTAGGATTATCTGCATTGTTTTTACACTTTTTCCCAAACGGACTAAATTACGCGACGAATTTTGTGAGAGAAGGCTGCCACGGGTTTCTCGGTTGAGGCGGAACTTCAACTGCAGGTTGGTGAGCGTTTCCTTACTGAACCAGAGGCGGTGCGTTTATCATACCGTGAGTTTGCGCGAGTGACTGGTGAACACTACATCCACTTGTTTCTTATCTCCGCCGGTAGTTTGGAGGGGATTGTGCATTTGGTCGCGCATGTGTTTGTGTGTGTGTCTGTCGACGGCTACCGGACCCATCAGCCTATAAATATATTTATGTGCACAGTTATGACCATGATCAAGAACTCTCGTGGTTGCGGTGATTAAAAACGTTTGTCCTCACTATCGCAACTTCCGCCCCTCATCCACTCTAGCGCGCTCGACCGACGCTGCGTCCTGTCGCTGCTGTGGCGTATTGCAACAGCTGCACGCATCACGCATGCGCACTGTTGATTTAGCGCTGGCAGCGACAGTGCCCGTTATGCATATGGGTTGAGTGCTGAAAGTAAACGAGATGTCGGTCGTATTTCTCAAATCAGCAAATAATTCACTGCTGATCTCAGCACAGTAGAACTGGAGGAACACTGGGTGAACCAAAAAATAATTCGCTTTATTCACCCCGCTGCCATGTTTGTTTAACAGACATCATGAGGGGGATTAGACGCGGAGGTGCCGTAGACTCCAATGTTAAAACTCCGCTATAAAAAATAGTTTCAGGAGTAGGATTAGTCTGTCACAGCTGAAAATCACCCCAGTAGCTACAGTAAATTATGAGCTATGTGTTCGTACCGTTGTCTTATTGCTTTAGAATAAATGAAAGTCATTCGACTACATTCATTTTATATCATGAGAACAGCGACGTTTTAACACATAAGGGCCCTTTTCCCGGGTAGACGTGAAAAGAGGTGGTTTGTGGCCAAGTGGGAGCACCGGAGAAGGGAAACGCGCCTGGCGGAGATCCGCGCTCTGCTGAGTGCGCTCTTCTAGTTGTGTTTGTTTCCGGGCCATGTGGTGAGCGTGTGCGATCTGGTTGTTGAGTGACATAAAGGAAGATCTGATGGTGATGCTTCAATAGCTGCTGTAGTGCACAGTGGTGTGCGTTGTGGTTGCTGAAGATCAGCTGTCTTGTAGGTGTTGATCCAGTAGTGCATATTGTGCGTGATGGTGTATTTTGTATGTGGCTGTATTGGCTGTATCGGCACCAGTATGAGAATGGGTGTGTGTGTGTGGGGGGGGTGCAGTTCGTCACTGAAGGTCCTGCCGGAAACCCCACGGTATGCTACTGCACACACACACACACACACACACACACACACACACACACACACACACACACACACACACACAAGAAAGAAACATGCACTATCCTACACGGGTGTATGTTTGGAATTTCACTGCGATCCTACTGAAGTGACCTGATGAGAACAGTTCATGTACTCAACATTCTTTCCAACCAAAAACTGGAATTAAAAACGGGCGCAGACATGGAAACACCACTGAAACCGGCTCGTCTCAGTACTGGCACAGACCCTGAAAAAGAGAGTAAGGTAGAAGTTTTACTGTACTCACAGCCATTAATCACATTCACATCTGCAATACCATGGTGCCAGAGGAGGACGGGTATCCATTTGATATTCAAGGCCCATTTGCACTCGGTTGGTGGCTGACAAAGTTTAATTGATCGGGTTTTATACGCACAAGCTACTTTTCCTTTTAGTCAAATTAGCGGCAAGCAGATTACATCAATCGTGCCGATGCAAGTTGGATAATGTATATCTTAATTGACAGAAAAACAGTTTACATCTGCTAATGGCTCCACCAAATGGATCTGTGTGTGTGTGTGTGTGTGTGTGTGTGTGTGTGTGTGTGTGTGTGTGTGTGTGTGTATACACTATGCCTTCTCTCTGTATAAAGGACCCTACAGTACCAACAACAAGGAGAGCTGTATTTTCCTCCATGTACGTTTTGTGGTTGCAGGTCAAATTTGAATATTACCAAGACTCCTAAAAACCATCATTATAGTTCACATAACGATACACGTTATAAGTATAAGGTAAGGGTGCAAACTAAAAAAATTATCTAGAATATTTACTTTTAATTATAAAACTGTGGTTCAGAAAACATGCTTACTTTACAAAATGCCAAATCAGATACATCATTTTCAGTAATGATGACAGGAAGACAGGAAGGGGAATACATGTTACCAGTATAAGACAAGATAAACTGTTCAAGGCTCGATCCCCCCCCCCGCTTTATTTATTTATTTATTTCATATCTGAACATGATCGGTCATATTGACATCTGTGATGTTGCACATTCAGATTGCTCTGCGTAAACCCAAAGTAAAACAAAAACAAAAACGCATAATGTCACAGTTTATTTACTAAATTAAAACTTTATTTTCGCTCCAAATAACAAAACGCATCTCACAGCAGACACCAGTTACAGAACTAACGCTTTGAAGAATACCTCAAAGGTGTGTGTGTGTGTGTGCGCGCGCGTTCGTTCATCTACATGCTCACACACACACGGATCACGCAGCGTTTGTTTGCATGAGTATTCCTTGCAAATATTTTACATCTGTAGTGAGCAGAGCTGTACTTTTGTCCTTGTGTGTGGGACCCCCCCCCCCTTCTCTTGCTTCCGGTTGAAGGTGCGCTTGAAGCAAACTCACCAGACTGGCAGAGGCATGGGGTTGAGGGAAGATGCTGATGCATTCCTGTGTTTAGATTCACCGGAGCACTCCCTGACTGTAGAGTTTTGCAACACGCTGTCTGGTGTTTATTTCAATCCACACCACAAAGGTGTGGTACTCCAAGACATCCAGGACATGATAAAAGATGGCCAATGGCCTCCGGGCTGTCAGACTTTTGTGTGTTTATGTGACAGTGACCTTGTCTGGATTGTCAACCCCCCTGCTTTGTTGTTGTCCTAATCCAGGATAACAACTGGCTTTATGTCCTCCCTGTTGCTCACTGCAGCGGAGTCTACTCATCATGATGACATTTTTGTTTTCCTGAGGACAGCATGACTGTCCCTTGTCCCGAGTGATGCAGGAAGAACCCCAGGTTTGTTTTTTCCTGATTGTCTCAAATGTCTGCCTCTTCTGCAGCAGTTGTTGGCTGAAGGCAGATATAAAAAAAGTGATCATGTGATGTTGTAGCCCACTCCCAAAGATCCACCAAGCACCAGACGCATGCGCTCATTATTTACGGCCATTTTACTGACTATGTATACTTACACTACATTTCCCAAGCTTAATTGTTCTTTGCATTACGTGCTGTCCAGATTTTAATTTCATATTTTTCAAGTTTACTTAGCTTGAGTTCCCTGAAAGGGCAGCAGCCTCTGCAAGCGACCAGCTTTTCATCTGCAGTGACGTCGGGCCCTCAGTTACAGATAGGTGGTAGGCGCTCCACCCATTTGTCCCATTCGGAGCAAGTTTGTCTTTGTGGTGACAGTCGGCTCTTGTTTCATTTTGTGAAGACTTTAAGTGACAGTCTGACCTGACTTGGCTTCTTAAAAAGCTGCAGGCAGCCTCATTACTGGATCTGTAAGCTCCAAGAAGCAAAAAAGACGCATGCAACCCTGTTTGCTTGAGCCCCTTCCAACTATTACCAGACATCCGTCTCCCTTCCATGTAAATCATCTCAAGCAGGATTTTTTTTCTAAATAGTCTGTGATATATATATATCTATATCTATCTATATCTATCCATATCTATCTATATATATATATAGCTATATATATATAGCTATATATATATAAACTCAAAGGCAGACTGTTGTTTAATTATTTATTTCAGACATAAAACGTTGCATTTCTAGTGGGGACTTATACTGAATATGTCTTCAGTTCTGTTCTCTGCCTTGCCTTTTATAGGGGGTTGCCGACCGGGATTTTTTTGGGGGAGGGGATTTTCCCCCCTCTTTTTCTCTCCAATTGTACCTGTCCAATTACCCCACTTTTCCAAACCGTCCTTCGCCGCTCCACTCCCTCTATTGATCCAGGGAGGGCTGCAACTACCACATGTCTCTTCCAATACATGTGAAGTCGCCAACCGCTTCTTTTCACCTGACAGTGAGGAGTTTCGCCAGGGGGATGTAGCGCGTGGGAGGATCACACTATTTCCCCAGTTCCCCCTCCCCCCTGAATAGGTGTCCCAACCGACCAGAGGAGGTGCTAGTGCAGTGACCAGGACACATACCCACATCCAGCTTCCCACCGGCAGACATGGCCAGTTGTGTCTGTAGGGATGATCGACCAAGCCAGAGGTAACATGGGGATTCGAACCGACGATCTCCGTGTTGGTAGGCAAAGAAACAGACCACTACGCTACCCGGACGCCCCCTGACCATGATATTTTGCCATTGATTGCATGAACATCATTCCTTTGAGTCCCTGTCTCATTAGGGCCCTCCTCCTCATCATGCGCATCATCAGAGCTCTCTTCATCATAGTCAGCATTCGACCAAACATCAAATTCCTTTTCCACCTGCTCTGTCTTCTGTGCCATTGTCATTATTAAAATATCAATAATCTAACAGCGAATATTTTGCTGTTGCTATAAAAAGAGGTAGTATGATATGAAACCTGGCCAAGATCTTAAAATGAGCGTTACTACTACTAGTGTCAAAAGAAATCGGTGTGCTGTTGTTCGTGCCATCTCCCATGCCACAACACTGTGCTCGTCTTTGGCCCAAATCCTTGCAGTCAGTTGGTGTAATGTTGAGTTGGAAAGAAAACCTGCATAGGCCTAATCCTATGTGCAAACAAACCTGCATCACTCGATCATGTGCATGCTCTCCATGGCGTGTGGTTGAACACCATTGGTATATTGGGACTTTGCAGCTGCCGTTTTTTTCCTCTCTTTCAAAAAGCTGTGGGTAAAGCTTCAAGAGAACTGCAGTATCCTCCAGGGAGAGCAGCTGTGAAGACGATGATGATCAGTCCTGACAGGTAAAATATGAGCCCACTGACCTTAACTCCTCGATTATGAAGGGCAAACACGTGCGCGCACACAGACATACACAAACCTTTTCAAAAACAACTGACTGGGTCTGTCTGAGGCTGCGTGAACATTTGACGTGTTAAGTCCTGCGCCCACATCCACAAAAACAGTGTTTACACTGTGTGGGTGTGATTATATTGGTTAAACGTGCAATTTATATCATGTTGTGCTATATGTGCATGCACAGATACACATTTTCAGGGTGGGCACATTCACGTAATTTACTTTTTGTGTCACCCAAGAAGGAACGCGCTCCCGTCTTATTGTTCCGCTCCGTCACTTAGCAGCCAAAGCTTCCAGTTTATCTGCCCGGCTCTAATTAACTGCCGAGATATGAGCACTCTAATCTGGCCTCAAAATCTTCACTTCCACTGACAAAAGCTTTTACAGGCACTTACAGCTGCATGACAAACAGTGATGGCTGCTTTTTTCCCATGTAATGGACACAGTGCCATCTAGGGACTAGGTCTAGCAGCTCAAGGATTCGCAGGGCTGCATGGATGCAGGCTTGCATTTTTTTTGGCATCATACTGTATGTATGCATACTGCATGTGCAGGACACTACTTTTATGTATATTAAACCAATGACATCTTAGTAGACTGTAATTTTCAAGCAATAATTCTGAGTATTTGTTTTCATTTACATGACATGGTTTCAGCTTTCCAAAGTACAATACAATTTTGGAAAGTTGTAAAAAGGTTCCAGTGATATTGTCTTCTAAGAAGAACTCGGGTTAGTCTAAGCTCGTGTGTTTGGGGGGGTAAGAATGAGCTGCACACCATAACACCACAACAGTAGTGTTTACTGGTGCTCTGCAGACAGAATGACAAACAGGGTTGGGAGAAGAAAAATAAAGGTCTGTATGATGTCTTTGGAGGGTGAACGTGTATACATCACTATGTCTGCAACTGTCTGCGTGCTTGCGTGCGAGTGTGTGCATGTGTATGTCTGTATCTGTGAGTGAGTGATGCTAAAAATCTTTCTTTCTCCATCCCTCTCCCTCCCCTTGTGTGTGTGTGTGTGTGTGTGTGTGTGTGTGTGTGTGTGTGTGTGTGTGTGTGTGTGTGTGTGTGTGTGTGTGTGTGTGTGTGTGTGTGTGTGTGTGTGTGTGTGTGTGTGTGTGTGTGTGTGTGTGCATGCGCCTGGCTTGTCGGCCACCTAGGAAGACAGCTATCTATCCTGAACCTGACTCTGCAGTTGGATCCAATGAGATTCCCAATGAACCAATAAGTACCTCTGCAGCAGCTTGCTACTCCCAGGGCCCCCAGTACAGGCTCACCCAGCCATAAAGGTTCACACGAGATGGAAAATGAAACGTTATTGTGATCCATGAATGAAATTTGGAAGCAAAGTTCACCCGTTTCTACTGGTGTGAAGGTGACGGTGCTGCAGTTGCATTAACAAGTCTAACAGTGAAATCTTGCGATCATATGCCATTGTTAATTAATGAGGCTATTTTGCAAAGACGCAATGGTTCAATAGTGCCTTCCTTCATCAGAATTTTAATCAGTATCTGTGTTTTGGCCAAATAAGTTTACAGAAACTTACCCCCGTGGATTGCTCACACAGAAGACTAAATCTACATAATTTATAAAAAGAAAATGTATGCAAGTAAGAAAGCAAGCTGAAAGGATTTTGAAAATAAATCGGCTCTTCTATAAAGTAATCAAACGGAGGATAAAAAAAAATCTGTGAGACTATGCGTGGAAGCGATATCGTCAAATTTACAAATTGCAAAACTTAAGTTTACAGCAGTGAAAATAAATTTAAATTAGTTCTTTGATACACCATGTGGCGCAACCTATACACATCGTCAGTAATGAACCTGGGGTCATCCGGTGTTTCAGGTCTTAACTAGGGATCGACCGATTATCGGTCTGGCCGATTATCGGCTTAGATATTTGTCATTTTTCATGTTATCATTATCGGCATATTTTTTTTTAAGTCACACGTTGAAAGTGTTTATTATTTCCTTACATACAGAAAAAAGGTTTTGAAACAATCACATGAAGAGGAGAGATGTGAAAACTGGAGAAAGGGGAAACTTGTAGAAAAACGGCAAGCAAGAATGGTCAGGGTGTAGGGTGTGTGTGTGTGTGTGTGTGTGTGTATGTGTGTATATATATATATATATACTCAATGGTAGGGAAAGTGCTAAACAAATGAGCAAAATAATCACTTGACTCACTGGAATTTATATATATATATATATATATACATAGTATATATACATAGCGTTTTGTGCAACATAAATTGTATGTTTTTCTTTGTTGAATCACATTGGCAGCTGATGTGTGCGTGACGCACAAAACAAGCTTGTACTGCTTTAAATTAAAAGTTTTTTTTCCCTACATCTATATTGATATATGAGAAGTTAGCATACATACAATTCAAGAAAAAAGGAGGCAAACTAAAGTTTTTGGTTAATTTACACATTTACATATCCGTGTATTCCTGTACTCAGTGATGGTTTTTGTTATTTCTGTAATTGTTATTTATTTACATATGGTTGCGTGTGTTAGTAGGCCATGAAAATATATATACCACAAGGGTGTATTTTGTTTTTGTATATTTTAGATACTGATTGTTGCATTTGTGTCTGATATGGTATCACACTCAGGTTTGCTTTGTTTTAACTGGCAGTGGCATGTAAGCCCATGTGGGCTGGGCGTCTCAATGATGTAAGACACTAACATGAATGAATTCAAATTCATACAGCATACGGTAAGTTAAGCTGTGAAATATTTACTGTACAGCTGCACAGTTGCTGCAAAGAGTGTAAATTATTGATGAAATGACAGAGGAAGCAGGTGTTGGCAACAAGTCCCAGTTAATGGGGCTGTGAGAGAGAAAGAGAAGGAGGGTTAAGATAGAGAGGGGAGGGCAATAAATTTAGGGGAAGGCAATAAATTTATGGGGGGGTCACCGTTCACAAGAGGAAACTGTTGTTGCTGGTGGTTTTACTTTTTACTGTCCAGTTTTAGAGGAATTTGGAATGTAGGGTTGACCAGACTGAGGGGGGAGGGGGGGGGGTCAGCTTTCTGTAGTCATGGAGGTCTTGATGGGGGAGGTTGTACTATATGATCTTCTCTGTGATGCGCAGGCTCTGTCCTATGAGATGACAGACCTAAGCCAGGCAGTGTCGGAAGTGATGAAGATAACTTAATGATTGCTGTGCCCAAATCAGATCATCATAATTTTGTCCGGCAAGCTGAATTTCTTTTTAGCTGCAGCAGGAAGTACTGCTGAGCCTTTGGGATAGTAATCGCTTTGGAATTATTATTTTTTTCTCCCGCCTTACGCTTTGGGTTTTAGGGACAGAGGTTTCCAGAGACTTGGATGATTTCACACTGCTAATTGTCGAGGGGGAGTGGAGAGGGAGAACTTAAACCATTATCTCCATCATCTCCGCTGTCTTCAGAGTATCCATTCTCAGATAATTGCGCTGTAAAGATGTACTGCTGGTGGTGAAGATGTAGAAAACATCAGAAGGGAGTAACCTTTCCAGCCAATTTGCGGCAGACAACAATTTTGTTGGTGTTCGCTGAACAGCTGTTCACACACAGTCTGGCCTGATAGGTGATTTACCCAAAATATCCCCACCGTCTTCTTTTGGCAAAACTGATAATTAATGATGAGTAAACATCGTCACATATACATAAACAAACTTCAAAACTGCTTCTTTATTGTTTGTGTGTGAGTGCGTGCATGAAATCCCTTATCGTGTGGTGATTATCGATAAAGTAACGATAGACCGCCTTTCTAAATCTGCACCAGTTGTAGGTGTGTCAGTCAATTTTGTTCCCTTGTATGTATGAGACATGTATATAAGGCAATGACAACTAAAAGCGGTCTAAGTCTAACCGGGTAATAATGTTCCAGCTGGCTGCCGGGAGGCTCTTACGGGGCCAAGTGATTCAACACAGATCTGTGAGGATATGTGATGACAGTCAAGTGTCACATACGGGCTGTGAGATTGCACTTCCCTCCTGCCACAATGCCAGAATCACTTCTTCAGATTTGCCCTTAGAAGGACAATTTTATTATCGGTGCTGACAGGCCAATCAATTAGTCCTCCACACCTGCACGCCGCTGCAAATGGAAATCAGTACCCGCAAGTTACACCAACTCATCCATGAGGAGACTCGACTTGCCCAGCCCCCTTCCAGCTCTGTTGTGCTTTGTGAATCCTTTCTTCGTTTCCTTCAAGTCCAAATTGGTTCTATCGACCAAATTTTCTCCTCCTTTAGTCTTCCCTTCCATACTTTTCTTCCCGAGCACTGTTTCCTTTCATTCTACCTTTACACCCATCAACCCCTCCTCTACCACAGTTTCTCATTCAAATATTTGTCCCTTCTCACGCTTGTCTCTGTTTTATCTCACCATCTTCTAAATTATTTTTGTCTTGTTTTGTTGTCATGTTCCGATTGTCGCTGCTTATGATGTTGTGTTATGTTGATACTACTGCTAAGCGACCTTGAGCTCTGGAAAGGAACTAAATAGATAAAAATTATCATTATTATCATTACTCAAATAGCACGGTATGCTACTGCCGGTATTAAAAGCGGCACAAAAAATAGCAGAAAATAGCTTTTTAAACCACAGCTAAACTGAGACTAACACAAGGATAAGCCACAATAACCCATTCGCCCACAGAACAACAGTGGCTGGATGCACCCCGAGCCTCTGGGCCTAAACGAAACACAGCAAGGCTGTCTGACTGAATGGGTTTGTAATGCAAGCCAAATAGGTCCGTTCTGATGGGACCGAGCCTCGGTGACGGTTGCAGCGGCTTATGCCAGCACAATAACGGCACTGAGCTGCAGCAGCAAATGCCCCATCAATGTTTGATTGGCTATGAGAGGCAGAACCAACGTAAAGGGATGGCTGTGTTTACTGATGGCCTGTTTTGGCTGTGAATTATTCAATGAGCCTTGACTTCAGGAATCACCATGTTAGTGGAGAAGGCTTTATCTCTGTGTGTGTGTGTGTGTGTTTCTGTTTCCAGCTGGGTGTTGTGAGCCAAATGTCCCCAGAAGAATAGAAAAGGCAGTCTTTCATGTCCTTGGCCATTCCTGGCTGTCTGTCTGGGGCTCAGACTCCTGCGACAGCAAGCATACACTTGGCTGATGTGTCTTTGAGCAGGACACTCGAACCAAAAAATTATTTTCACCTTGTTGAGTTATCAGAATCTCAGAAATAAATGGGCGTGTCATAAGGAGGGATTTTTGAGAGAAGCCGTAGGATGAGTTTTAAATTTGATGGTTTGGAGTTTAGACCAGGCTTGGATTTAAGAGTTATGTTAAGGTTATGATCAAGGTTAAAACCACCCTCATTCATGGGGCGTCCGGGTAGTGTAGCAGTCTATTCCATTGCCTACCAACATGGGGATCGCCGGTTCGAATCCCCGTGTTACCTCCGGCTTGGTTGGGCATCCCTACAGACGGACGAGAAGCTGGATGTGAGGGTGTGTCCTGGTCGCTGCACTGGCGCCTCCTCTTGTCGGTCGGAGTGCCTGTTCGGGGGGAATGGGGGAATAGCATGATCCTCCCACGAGCTACGTCCTCCTGGCGAAACTTCTTCTTTTCACCCGACAGGGTGAAAAGAAGCGGCTGGCGACTCCACATACTGGAGGAGGCATGTGGTAGTCTGGAGCCCTCCCCGGATCAGCAGAGGGGGTGGGGCAACAACCGGGACAGCTCGGAAGAGTGGGGTAATTGGCCAAGTATAATTGGGGAGAAAAAGGGGTGAAAAATCTGTGGCATCACTGATCTCAGATTAAAGGCATCTGAAAATGTTGGATTCAGAAAGGACATTTTTCTGACATTCTCTCCATCCTGGCCTTGTAAAATCGAGGCAGAGAGGCCCAAGGGACTCGGTGAAGTATGGTGAAGGTTAAAAAATTGGTTAGCGATTCAAAATACATGTGAGAAGAGGGTTGAGCAATGAGATAGCTTATCAGTAGAGCAGAGGATAAATTCAGTGGTGATATCAGAAGATTACCGGGGGCCAGGTCACGCCGGAGGTTAAGGTTTAAAGAGTGAATTGAATTCAAGCATGATAATGACACAAGGCTGTGTGTACACACATGTTTATAAGAACAGAGTACATTTCTGCGTTTTTGTGTTAACGGTGTATTTGTCAGTTTTGCAGGCAAGCCACTCGGCTGACGTGATTTCTCAGCAATCTTATGAAAATAATAGGGTCAGGGAACGGGACATTTCACAGGAGTTCCTGAATACATTTGAATACCATTGCAGCGTTTTACATCTTTGAATGTCATGCAGCGATACATGAAGCCCAGTTTAGACAAGATGTGAATAGAGTTTTTCATTCAGGCACAAATGCAGATTACACCCCCCCACCCCCCAACTCCTGCAAAATAAAACAAAAACGCACACAAACTACCAGAAAGCTCTGAAAATATTCAACGCCATCTCTCAATGTGACAAAAAGGAGTAAACCTAGAATAATGATGGGGCAAAATGTAAATGTAAAACCACTCCACCAGGTACATCAGGGCTGATATATGGGTTTGCTTCTTTTTTATTTTTATTTTCTTTTCTTTTTTTTAATCTTATTTTGCAACCTGAAATAGCTTTGATAAGTAGATATTTTGCCCTTGGCTGTATAACAAAACCACATTAGTGGACCAAGGTTATGCATGTGAGTGGGTTCATATGAGTAAAAAAGTGACACAGCGAGTGTCAAGGCTACCCTACAGCTGTGAACAGGCCTATAGAGGCAGATTTTGTGAATGTGGTTTTATTCATGCAAGTGCAAACATATCAATAATAAAATAAATGCAGAAAAAGCAACGCCTAGAAATTGCTCTGAGACCATCATCAGCCATGACTCTGAATAGGTGCCAGCCCCAGCAAGGGACAAATGTTGCAGCTAAATTTGCTTTAACCCAGTCTGTAATTTAACATACCATGTAAAAACGTTGGCATTGTTTGCATAGGAAATTCTTCCTGTCCCCATTAATCTAGAATAGGGAAAAGCAGAGACCAAATTGTCAAATTTCCAAAGTCATTTTTGAATTCCTGTCTTCCATTTTACATGTCTAATTACACGTGCCTTTTCTATGCGCTAGTTTTAATATTTTGTTGTTTGTGTTTGCTGCGACTTTTGGTATACCCATCAAGTCATATTGCTTGTGTGTGCAAACGTAGTGGGCCGATAACTCTTACAGACTCTGATGCCTGTAAAAATGTGTGTTAACTGTGGATTTCTCATCTAATCTTCTTGTCACACCTCTCCAGAGCTGCACTAGAGGAGGTTCTCCTGGAGCGTTTCCAGTCTCTGCCCATAGGCGGAGTTTGACCTTTTGTGGGGCAAACATTTTTTAACTGACGTCGTAGACAGTCCAACTATTGCGTGGCCAAACAACACAACGGGTGTAGTAATACCGTTATTTATATAGAACTTTTCAAAACAAAGTTACCAAGTGCTTTACAAGACAACCATAAAAAAACCATTTTAAAAGTTTAAAAGTTAAACAACTTTGGGAAGTATAAAAGAGGAGCTGCATATGAGGAAAAATAAGTACAATAAAATCATGTGAAATAGTTGAAATAATCAATAATAAATGGTAATAAAATATAAACTATATAAATTCAGACCACAAATCCTGAATAAGCACTTATAAAAGTATGTTTTTTAGAAGGATTTAAGAAGATAAGGAGCTCCCTAGTCTGATCTTCTCGGGGAGGTTGTTCCAGAGTGTAGCCTGGGCCCTAACAGAAAAAACGCCCGGTCACCCTTGGTCCTCAGCCTAGATTGTGGAATGGCTAGCAGAGCCTTTGTTGAAGACCTCAGGTTGCAACCGGGCACTTATGGTATCAGAAGATCTGAAATGTACTTGGGTGCGAGTCCAGAGTGGGCCTTAAAAGTTAATAATAGCTAGGGATGTCCCAATCCGATCTACTGCATTGGTATGGGGTCGATACTGGCACATAATGCTGGATTGGAGGGGAGGAAAAAAACATGATCCGATACCTATCCGATACAATCCATGGGGAAATCTAGCTTAAACCATTGCCTAAATGCTTTTGAATTATTTCTTCTTCTTCTTCTTCTTCGTCTTTTCCTTCTTCGGCTTCTGCTTCTTATTCTTCTCTCGGTTTACTGGCTGATCGCAAACAACTTTAAGGTGCATACCGCCACCTACTGTACAAGAATGTATAACAACTTCTTTCTTTTCTTGTTTTTTATCTTCCTTTTTTGGATCCCCCTCTTCTTTTTTCCACTCCAATTGTACTTGGCCAATTACGCCACTCTTCCGAGCTGTCCCGGTCGCTGCTCCACCCCCTCTGCCAATCCGGGGAGGGCTGCAGACTACCACATGTCTCCTTCAATACATGTCGCCAGCCGCTTCTTTTCACCTGACAGCGTGGAGTTTCGCCAGGGGGACGTAGCTCGTGGGAGGATCATGCATTGGGAGGATCGTGCATTGTTTTGACTTTAAACTTGTTCGCTTTAAGTACTGCAGTACCTGTTTTGTTTTGTTTTTTGGTAGTGTTTGAATAAAGGGTGTCAGTCTTTCATAACCAACTGTTGTTGTGGACTATACACTGGGGAAGTATTTGTTTGTTCTCCAGTTCAGTGAGATGTTTTTAGGTTGGTAATTGGCTATCATAAGCAAAGTGCTTCTGTACTGAATTCGGGGAACAGCCCGGGAACCGCTGTAGCCAGGATGCAAACCCGGATCTCCCGCACCACACGCGACAACGTTAACCAGTCAACCCATTAGCCAAGGGCTAACGAGTCTGTTTATCCATGCGCATTACACTACCCCCCTCCTTCGGGAAGCACATCCCCGCGCTTCAGCATATCAGCTCCCTCACGCCTCTGGGCCCATGCGCTTCCGATGGCCTCAACGTCTCACCATCCCACTTCTGACACCAATGTAGCAAATTCAGGGTGCAGCCCGGGAAACACCACAGCCAGGATGCGAATGCGGCTCTCCCGCACCATGGGTGACGCCATTAACCAGTCGACTAAAGGGTCTGACCCGTTAGCAGCCGGGACACGAACCCGGGTCTCCCACACCACGGGCGACTACATTAACCAGTCGACTAAAGGGTCCTACCCGTTACCCAAGGGCTAATGAGTCCATTCATCCATGGTTGTTATGCTTCCCGACGGAGGGGGTTAGTGTATCGGCTCCCCCATGCCTCTGGGCACATGAGTTTCCGATGGCGTCACGGTCTCACCACCCCACTTCTGACACCAATGTAACAAATTTGGGGGACAGCCGGGAACCGCCGTAGCCAGGACGCAAACCTGGATCTCCCGCACCACGGGCGACAATGTTAACCAGTCCGACCCATTAGCCAAGGGCTAGCGAGTCTATTTATCCATGCATGTTACACTTCCATGTATTTTATTATTATTATTATTATTATTATTTGTACATGCAGGTGGCTGGCATGACAGGACAGGAAGAGATGGAAACAGATGAGCTGCTGTGGTGACCCCTTACGGGAGCAGCTGAAAGTAATAGTAGTAGTAGTAATAGTAGTACAAGAGTAAAACAAAATATCGGACTGATCTCAATATCAGCACATAGCCAAAGCTGTGGTATCGGTATCGGAAGTGAAAAGTGGTATCGGGACATCTCTAATTAACATGTTAAAATCAGTTTCTAAAATTTAGTGGGAGCCAATGAAGAGAAGCTAAAAGAGGAGTAATGTGCTCTCTTTTTTTGGTTTTGGTGAGGATTCTGTCTGCTGCATTTTGGACAAGCTGTAATTTACATAGACTCTGTTGACTCAGACATGTGAAGAGGGAGTTACGGTAGTCCAAACGAGAGAAAATAAAAGCATGTATGATGGTCTCTAAATTTATACTGGATAAAATTAAGTTCATCTGATTCAACTTCATGTGATTTCCTTACCTGGATTATTGAGTATGCATAAAGTCACTTTTCAAGGAGTGATTTCCAGTATGCCAAGTTCCGCCTGTCCAGAATTGTGCATAGCCTGTTATAATTTGTAGCAGAGCAGTGTCACATTTCGATGCGGTTTGTTCACCTGTGCTTCAAATCAGTGTTGATTGGAATCAAATCCGTTTTATCAGCTCATACTTTATTTGATCGACTTTATTGAGTGAATTTGACACCCCACTTTTCTGCATTTAAAAACCCCATTTTGGCCTGGCAGCCTGTCCAGGGTGTCTCCCTGCCTGCCGCTCAATGACTGCTGAGATAGGCTGCAGCATCCCCGCGACCCTGACAGCAGGATAAGTCGTTTGGATAATGGATGGATGGATTGATTTTAGTATAACTATCTGAAATGCTGTGCTTAAAAGCACATGGACAAATAACCCTGATGAGTTCATCCTAAGAAATATTGAGAGGTTAATCAAGGGAACCTTGTAAATTTCAGACCAGTTGTATCAAGTAAATACGAGTACTACTGAGTTTAATAAAACATTGCGTCTAAACTTTCAAAAACTATAAACTTCACATCATTTATCGTCATTGATGTACCTGATGAAAAAGATGACATTGTTTTTAAACCGTACTTTGCCTTAAAAATCATTACAATGGCTGGTAGTTTTCCCTGTACGCGCTTCCGCAAGTTATGTGTACTTCTTGGCAGGCAGGCAGAACTCGACATAAGCTAACTGTCAACTAAGATGATTCTTACTGTGATTTTGTTTTTTTGTTTTTGCTTGTATTCGCTCATTTTTTCTGTATATTGTGGACTGTAATAGTCCATAATAGTCCAAAAGAAGTCTAAGGAACATTTCCTGGAGGGGATTTTGTTAACAAAGGCTGTGTCGGCCTCCTCTTTTCAACAGGTCAATGTTTACTAAACCCTGAAACACTTTTGTAAGTTTTAATTTTAGGAGTTCTTCACATTTAGCCACGTGACAAGTAAAAAATAAAAAGGAAAAAAATTATTAAATTATTTTGCTGTGGAAGTGATAAGTTGAATAGACAAGTCCTATAGGTCCCATAACAGGTTGTTTAAAACCTTATAAATACATTTTTTAAAAGTATGTATACATAGTAAAAGCCACTTTATTTTTTTCTTAATTTTATATGTATATATGTACACTGCTCAAAAAAATAAAGGGAACACCTAAAAACACAATATAGACCTCGATGAATGAAATATTTCAGCTGAAAATCTTTATTTATTAGACAGAGGAATGTGTTTAGAGCAAAATAACCTAAGAATGATCAATGGAAATCAAAATCATTAGCCCATTAAGGTCTGGATTCAGAATCATACTCAAAATCAAAGTGGAAAATGAGAACATAGGCTGATCCAACTTCTGTGGAAATTCTTCAAGACGATTCAAAATGAGGCTCAGTAGTGTGTGTGGCCTCCACGTGCCTGTATGCACTCCCTACAACGTCTGGGCATGCTCCTGATGAGACGACGGATGGTCTCCTGAGGGATCTCCTCCCAGACCTGGATCAGGGCATCGGTCAACTCCTGGACAGTCTGTGGTGCGACATCGCGTTGGCGGATGGTACGAGACATGATGTCCCAGAGGCGCTCGATTGGATTCACGTCTGGGGAACGTGCAGGCCAGTCCATAGCATCAATGCCCTCGACACACAGGAACTGCTGACACACTCTGGCCACATGAGGACGAGCATTGTCATGCATGAGCAGGAACCCAGGGCCCACTGCACCAGCATATGGTCTGACAATGGGTCTGAGGATCTCATCCCGGTACCTAATGGCAGTCATGGTACCTCTGGCTAGCACGTAGAGGTCTGTGCGGCCCTCCAAGGATATGCCTCCCCAGACCATCACTGACCCACCGCCAAACCGGTCATGCTGGAGGATGTTGCAGGCAGCAGAACGTTCTCCACAGGGTCTCCAGACTCTCTCACGTCTGTCACATGTGTTCAGTGTGAACCTGCTCTCATCTGTGAAGAGCACAGGGCGCCAATGGCGAATCTGCCAACCAAGATGTTCTCTGGCAAAGGTCAATTGGGCTGCACGGTGTTGGGCTGTGAGCACAGGCCCCAATTGTGGACGTCGGGCCCTCATACCATCCTCATGCATTCTGTTTCTCACTGTTTGAGCGGAAACCTGCACATTAGTGGCCTGTTGAAGGTCATTTTGTAGGGTTTCGGCAGTGCTCCTCCTGTTCCTCCTTGCACAAAGGACCAGATAGCGGTCCTGCTGCAGGGTTGTTGTCCTCCTGCAGCCCCCTCCACGTCTCCTGGTGTACTGGCCTGTCTCCTGGTACCTCCTCCATGCAGTGGACACTGTGCTGGGAGACACATCAAATCTTCTTGCCACAGCACGCATTGATGTGCCATCCTGGATGAGCTGCACTACCTGAGCAACTTCTGTAGGTTGCAGATACCGCCTCATGCCACCTGTAGTGGTGAGGGCACTAGCAAAATGAAAAACTAACCAAAGATCGGCCAGAAAAGATGAGGACAGGCAAATGGTCTGTGGCCACCACCTGCAAATCCATTCCTTTTATAGGGGTTGTCTTGCAAATTGTCTAATTTCCACCAGGTGGAAATTAGACAATTTACCAACAGGTGAAATTGATTCACAAATCAGTGTTGCTTCCTAACTGGACAGGTTGATATCTCAAAAGTGTGATTGACTTGGAGCTACATTGCATTGCTTATGTGTTCCCTTTATTTTTTTGAGCAGTGTATTAACAGCATACACAAATGTTGAAATTTCTACATCCAAAATAATGTCATATCTAGCCATTTTAAAATACAAAAGACCTAAAATATGGAATAAAATTATATTTTGCATGTTTAATACCATACCACTATGATCAGTGACCATATGACTGCGACTGGGTGTCCTGAGGTAAGGGATGAAGGTTATGCCTTCACATTTAGAATTTAAAGGAAACGAATTGGGAATTAAAACGATAAAAAGTAGGAAAATTATTCCAGATAGAAGGCTCCTTACATGATGATGGCACATTAAAAAGATCAAACTGGGCATTCCAAAAGGACGACTGTTGAGCAGTGTAATAAAGTTCTCCTTTAGTCAAAGGTATGACTGACACCGCAGAGTCCTTTCAGGGCCACTCAGCACTTCAGAGGCTCCAAAGTGAACTTAATGACATTCTCAGAGAGTACATTTCATCCCATCTACCAGAGTATTTGCTAGATCTGTGCTTTTCAATCCAGTTCTCAGCAACCCACAGTACTGCTGGTTTTCTATTCTGCCAGGTTAGTTATCTGTACCTGTTTTGTCAGGTATTCAGAAAACTGGATCAACAGGTGAGTGTATTTGACTACCTGAAAGAATAGAAAACCAGCAGTATTAGAGGACTGGATTGACATCTCTGTAACAGTTTGTCTAGTCATCCACAAGGAGTGCGCGTTTTGAAGAGCATTTGGTTCTTTATGCATGCACAATAATCCAGGTAAGGAAATCACAGAAAGTTGAGTCAGTTTCTCTGGACACAACATTTATTGGGAGAAACATTTCATCACTCATTTAAGTAACCTCTTCAATCTCAAAACCTCAATTCTTTTACTTACATAATGCTATGGATGGTACACATTCTTTGTCGCCTCAATAGGGAGCAATCCTTATAGCTAATGATGAGAAGGCATCAATCAGTTTCATATGCAAATATGAATGAATGCATATGAAACCGATCATTGTTTTCAGTCGTTATGCCACTGTATTGTTTATAAGTGTGGGAATACCTGCAGTCAGTTGAGACTGAATAGGTCACTTAGATGAGTGATGAAACGTTTCTCTCTCAATAAACTTTGTATCCAAATAGGGCATCCGGGTAGCGTAGCGGTCTATTCCATTGCCTATCAACACAGGGATCGCCTATCAACACAGGGATCGCCGGTTCAAATCCCCGTGTTACCTCCGGCTTGGTCAGGTATCCCTACAGACACAGTTGGCTGTGTCTGTGGGTAGGAAGCCAGATGTGGGTATGTGTCCTGGTCGCTGCACTGGCGCCTGTTCGGGAGGGAGGGGGAACTGGGGGGGAATAGCGTGATCCTCCTATGTGCTACTTCCCCCTTGCAAAACTCCTCACTGTCAGGTGAAAAGAAGTGACTCCACATGTATCGGAGGAGGCATGTGGTAGTCTGCAGCCCTCCCGAGATTGGCAGAGGGGGTGAAGCAACGACCGGCATGGCTCAGAAGAGTGGGGTAATTGGCGAGAAGGGGGGGGGGGCATTGTGTCCAGATAAACTGATTCAACTTTCTGTGATTTCCTTACCTGGATTATTGAGCATGCATCAAGACATATTAGGTTTATGTCTTTGAGGTCTACCAGTAAATTAAAAAACATCCTTTAGTAGGGAGGGAGGCTCTGAGTAGCCTTCTCCGGTGAAGGACTGTGGATGCTGGGCAGTGGGTATATCAACACAACCAGATGAAATTTAGAGGTTGCTGTAAAGCAAAAATTCAAATTGCTTCTGTAAAACCCAGACATTTAGCTATATGGAGATTTTATTTTTAGTCTATATGCATCCTCTACATTTCATAAGAAATATCCATTTATTGCAAGTTTTTGTACAAATACTGCATGAAGCAAAAGCTATAAAGTCAATACTAAAATAAAAGCAGTTGGAAGAGCTGTTAAAAACACAGCTGATTTGCTACAACTGTTCCATAACAAGCACAATACAATCCATATTGAATATAAACTTCAAAAGGCACAAGAGCTTTCAGAAAAATATAGATAAACTATATATTGAACCAAGTTAGCACAATCACATTGTCGTATAACATCAGAGCATTCATTGTTTTAAAAGCTAAACAGTTGATAAAACTACTTGTATAAATAGACAATTGTAGACTTTTTGCTAATTTCCAAAATGCTGAGTTTGTTGAGTGGTTAAAAATTGTGTAACAATGGTTAAAAAAAAATACAGTCCAGTAAAAAGAAAAATCTGTTAAAATGGCCACGTAGATGTTTTGGCGCCCTACTGAGTAACATTAAATGTGTCACTCTATTACATACATTCACATCAAGTTCTTATAAATAACATTTCAAATTCCTACAGGTCCTCCCTGTACTATCAGAACTTCACATTTCCCCCCATTTAATTAGTTCTGATAATGAGCTATTAGCGTAGCACCTTTAGTGTTTGCCAGGTTGAGGTAGTCCGGAGGATTCTGTTAAGTGCAAGACCTTTTGGTGAATTCAAGCTCTTTTTTGTTTTGGACAAGCACCAGGTACACAGTATCAGGTTTGGCTGTAAGCAGTGTCTTTAGGCATTTGGAAAGAAGGATGGGGGGGGGGGGTTCAGTTGAGATGGTCAGTGAAGGTCTTGCCCCCGTTGACGAGTGAGACGTCCAATTCTAGGCTGCCATGGTGTTTGTGAGAAGCTGAGTCAGATGGTTCAAGAAACAGAAAATGAGACAAAGAGTAAGATAGAAGGTGACAGAGACACAGAGAGCAATTAGCCTCTATGCTGTTAGAATCTATTAAACTAATTACTGACCATATTACTGACCATCTATCAGCTGGTCAGAGTAAACGGTGTAGAAAATGCCCACTCCTGTTTTCATAAGAATAAGTGCTATATTGTGAACAGCTGTTAATGCCACAACAACTTTTGATTTTTATCATTCATTACAACTAATTCATGGAGGTGGTACAGACAGCTGCATTATATAGGCAACTCACATATTGAGCCAAATATCAGTAAGCAGCTATAGAAGTACTACAATTGATCCTGGATATGATTCACTGAAGTAGAGCTAACAGTGCCACAATGCTAACTTTCCCTGACAAGTATTGGAGGCAAATATAACACTGATGAAAGTTGGCCTGTGTATAATTGTATATATCCTGATCAACCTTTTGGAATGTTAGAAAGGCATTATTTAATTTCCTTTAGTCTGTTGCAATTAAAAAGTCAGCATACTGACATGATGAGCAAAAAGTGAAGGTAATTATTTTTACTGCCCCAAATCTGATCATTTGGGGATAAGAGATTTTAATAACCTGGGGTTTGAGCCATAATCATATAGTCTCTACTATTGCATGATACCAAATATACCAATGTTTTCATGTAAAGTAAATGGCCATTAACAGTATTTCATGTAAAAAATTACATGGGTCACTATTGTAATATGACATTTAGAGCACTCTGTGCTATGGCTCAAGGTTTTTCAGTTTCAGTATTACTACAAATGAGGACTGTGTGACATTTAGTTCTGCGTTCATATGATTGATGTGATACAGCCATATAACCAGAGATTACTAACAATGCGGGACTGAACCGAGCAGTACTGTCAATAAAATCAGCAATGTCTGTTTATGGCTTTTTATTATACTTATGGAATATTCATATGTACTCACATAGTGTGTCAGACATCAGTGAACTACTAAGAAAAGTGCTCTGGCTTTTAATGGAGGACGAGAGGGCAGCCAGTTTCAGGCTCCTTGAGGTGGCATCCAACTTCTCGTCCTGAAAGACAGAGGCTGTACTGACTTAGGAAGAAAAAAAACACATTTCACACAAAACCAAATTACAAAAGTTTTTTTTATGTTTTGAGATTTATCTCACAATGTAAAAAAAACAAAACAAAAAAACGAATTGTTGACAGCCACCAAGTTTCCTGTGTTTTTTAAAGTACACATGCAAATGCAGGGCTGCCCCTACGCAGGACCTAAGGGCCGAAGATGGCTCTCCACAAAATATATTGTGGTCTTCTCAACCACTAAAAAGAATAATAAAATATTGTTGGGGAACTGTAAGAGGAAAAAAACTACAAAACACTTGTTGACTGAACAACAACGATTTTGTTTCCTGAACACTTTTGGGTGTAATTTATGGATTTTGGGCTGCTGATCATGAAAATCGCCTTAACATTTTCCTATCACATACCTATTTTTGTGATTTCCTGCCATATTTTATGTATATGTATACTGGTGTATTGCCCACAAAGCAAGCTGCCTTGTTCAGTCCAAGCATGCCTGGGCATGCTCTCAGTGTAGGTGCTATGCAAATGTTATCTTAGGCATGCCTGGGCATGCTTAGTCAGGTTAGATGCTGGCAGACAGGCTATAAAAGCTGCTCACATTTACAGATGCTGTTTGGATGCATGCTGATGCACATGTTCTTCAGGCAATGGCATAGTGAGTATACTTAACAATAGGATTTATTGTCTTCAGGACGATTTAATTCAACAGAAATGTCTTGTCAATGTTACAACAGCTGCGATACATTCTGTTACATCTGTGGCGAGTATACGCTTAAGGCTCCAAGACGCACCATGACTGCACTTATTAAGCAAATGCCTATGAGCTCTATTTTGGATATAAAATTGGTGACCAAGAGAAACCCTGGGCTCCTCAAATTTGTTGTGCAGCATGTGCAGTAGACCTGAGCACTTGACTCGGAGGTACTCAGAGGTCTGCCATTTTCAGTCCCAATGGTATGGCGAGAACTGAAGGATCACATGACGGACTGTTACTTCTGTCTGACCAATGTATCTGGCTCCTCTACTAAGATTAAGAAATCTACTGAATACCCCAATCTGCCTTCAGCCATGAGACTAGTGCCACATGATGACAGTTTGCTTAGACTTCTTTGCAGCACTACTTGGTTCAAGATTGCAAGGATGGGGTTTGCTGTCACCAGGTACAAAAATTTCTATCTTTCGGAACCGTCAAGAACATTTGACAAACTTATTTATGCAGGTTGACAACCTCCGTTTCTGCACTGACATTGATGGATTGTTCATGGCTTTGGGTTGTGTGCATGACCCACAACAATCTACTACTACTTTTGGCTGCTCCCGTTAGGGGTCGACACAGCAGATCATCCATTTCCATTTCTTCCTGTCCTCTGCATCTTTCTCTGTCACACCAGCCACTTGCATGGCCTCTCTCACCAAATCCATAAACCTCCTCTTTGGCCTTACTCTTTTCCTCTTCCCTGGCAGCTCCATATTCAGCAGCCTCCTCTCAATATACTTGTTCCTAATTCTGTCGTCCTTCATCACTCCCAACGAAAATCTTAGTCTTCCACCCTGCCACCTCCAGCTTCACCTCCCGTCTTTTTGTCAATGCCATTGTCTCAAAACCATCTTGTAAACTTTCCCTTTAACTCTTGCTGGTACCCTTCTGTTGCAAATCACTCCTGACACTCTTCTCCACCCTGCCTGCACTCTCTTCTTCACCTCTCTTCTGCACTCCCCATTACTTTGTACAGCTGACCCCAAGTATTAAAACTCATACGCCTTCGTCACCTCTACACCTTGCATCCTCACCATTCCACTGTCCTCCCTCTCATTCACACGTATGTATTTTGTCTTGCTCCTACTGACTTTCACTCCTCAGTAACTAAATAATAAAAAAAACTGCATGACCCACAATGGCATCTTTTTATAGATTTGCCAAAGTTAAGCCTGAAAGCTGTGCTGTTACACAGTGGCAATGTCCACCCTTCAGTACCCACTGGCTATGCAGTATACATGAAAGAAACCGACAATAACATGGAACTGTTGTTGAAACACATACAGTACAACAATTACGACTGGAACATCTGTGGTGATCTAAAAGTATTGGCACTGCTACTAGGAATGCAGCTCGGATATAGAAAGTACCTTTGTGAATGAGATAGCCGTGCTGCAGAGTCACATTACATTAAAAAGAACTGGCCGCTCCATAAGCATTTCATTCCAGGGCAGAAAAGTGTGGCGCATAAACCACTTGTCAACCCAACAGACATTTCTGCCTCCTCTTCATATAAAACTTGGATTGCTGAAAAATGTTGTGAAAGCAATGAACAAAGAAGGTGATGGATTTTGCTATTTGAGACAGATGTTTCCAAGAATAACTGATGCCAAGATTAAGGAAGGCATTTTTGTTGGTCCACAAATCAGACAGGTTATCAATGACAGGCTGTTAGAAGATCTGCTAGTGGGGCCAGAGAAAATGGCATGGAAGGCATTTAACACTAGAACCACCAGATGTTTTTGAGAATTTTCTTGGCAACTACAGCGCACCAAACTACATTGAGCTGCTTGACAACATGCTTATAGCATACATGAAGTGCAACATGTCATTGAAAATTCATTTTCTTCATTCACACTTGGACTTCTTCCCTGCTCATCTTGGTGCAGTCAGTGACAAACATGGTGAAAGGTTTCACCAGGACATTGCGACCATGGAAAAGAGGTATCGGGGCAACTGGAATCCATCAGTGCTGACCGACTATTGTTAAGACACTGACATGAGACACCAGATGCTGAGTACAAACGAAAATCACATTTTTAAGCTCAGTTGAACTAATGCAATGTGTCAGCATCATTATGCAATTAAACGTGTTAAATTCAATAAAAGTTATTTTATTGTTTCACCAAATTCCTACGTGATACAGCAAATCTGAAATTATTTTTGTGTTCAGCTTGACACTGTCTATCATAATCTCGTCTTCTTTTTTTTCAGGAAGCAAAACGTTTGAAAGAATTTGTTGTCCAGTGAAATTTAAATTACATAATCATTGCCTAAGCCATATGTGCATGTGGGATGTCTCGGCCAATATCCCCACTACATCAAGTATAGCTGTTCATGATCTAGCAAAGTTAAGAACTTTAAAATGGGTACCGCTTGTAAATCAATGTCTTAAATTCTAGCATTACCAGAAGAACATCATCAAATACCACCCTGTATTTCAGCCATCCTTTTTACTAAAGCAAATGTCTGGTAGGCAGCAGCTATTAAGCTAATGCACTCGTCACTTATCACTCGAGATGGGAGTGATTTGGCAAACCGATAGAAGAATCTGGCTGATTAAAACTGTTTAAAAGCGGCTGTGTCTCTGTTCAGGGGCGGTGTCAAACTGCTGATGGCAATCTGCTGTCAACAGTGATGTCTTGATGTCTCCCGTGACTGAGGAAGGGAGGGTGGAATGACAATTGTGTCAAATATTAGTGACTGGTAAAATTAAGATTCTATGTGTCTGTGAATGATTGAGTCAGGTTTCTTTCGCTCCACTAACTGTCCTTCACACATTATAAGCACATGCAAAAAATATTGATCAATTTATACAAGTTGCAAATTGGGTGCTGCAGTGCCAGTTGTTGACAGCAGACACATTGGCACTAGAGTGGGAAAGCTGGATTGTGAACAGGGTGATTTTATCCATATCCAAGACCCTGCTATATGAACAAAGCAGTGCAATTACACAGTGAAATAGAATTGTGGTTGTTGTTCTGGAGCAATGGCTCTTGTAATGTTATAAAACTATATTCTCAGGCATAAATCAATGGATTTGCAATTGTGTGTGCTCGGGCATGTGTTTTTTCTGCTTACTTTGTACTCTTGAGTCCTGCGTTTGGACTCATCCAGCTTGTGCTGCAGGTCCCAGACAATCTCTTTCGATTTAGTGTAGCGCTGCTGCATTATCTCGTTTTGCCGCTGAGACTCCTGGTGGCACAAAATGGAGGCCATGTCAAAACTCAACAGACACAAAATGGCAACAGGCATTGAGTTAACCATGTTTCTTATTACAGAGGAAAGGAAAGGAAAAAAAATCCATGCAGCTGTTTGGACAAAAATATAAACAAATGCTGCTTAAACATACAGAACAGAAATGTATACGCGTATATTTTTATGGCACTTTGGTACAAAGCACAAAGCATCCACCTTTTTGGGTGTAGGTTATGTTAAATTTTTAGTCTGAAATATTCCAAGAATATTCCATGTCATTTCCTGTGATTTTCATCAGCCATTCCATGTCTTGTCACCTGTTCACTTAATGCACCTTATAACGCATATTTTCTTGTATTTTGTCTGTTTCAAATATACAGTGGCTTCAGAGATTATTCACCCTTCAATTTGTTTTGCTGAGATTTGACTCCTTTGAAAGTAATTCTCTATAATGTAAAAATTAATTTAGAATTTAGATGTCATTAGTATTACATTAAAAAAATAAAACCGGAAAATACTTAATTCCAAACTATCCATCTCCTTTTTTATTAACAACTTAAGTTGGGCCAGGTGTATTCAATCTTCTTGAGATCCACATAAAGGTACTGACTCTAGGTGTCGAATGCTTTTTGTAAATGAGAAATGTTTAAAAACAATATCGAATTAAAAAAATATTTTAAAAAATGTTTCAAAAGATTAAAATCCAGAGGTGTTTAAAAAAGTGAAGATAATTTATGGGGGCTAAAAATCTATGTATTGTGTTTTAAACTTTGCTGCAACAACGTTTCCCATTTGAGTCAAATCAATTTTTCAACTTGTCCTTGAAATATTCTTTCTTAGGCATAATTTTAGCTGTAAAATTAGGTTGGCTTTGTCATTTACTTATTAAAAAGAATTTCATTCTACAAGTGCAATTCACCTCGAGATCCTTGAAGTTCTCCATGAGACTTAGTTTCTCTGGCATTGACTCCAGGTGGTCTAGGGCTACTTTGGTGCTCTGATAAAAAAAAAACACACACATGCACGGAAGACAAAGCTATTAGACTAACCTGGAATTAAAAGGTATTTAGCTGTAGATTTTCACAAAAACAATTTACAATAAGTGTTGTGGTTGAAAAGGTCAGGCACTCATGCACAACAATAGTCCCAATAAACCTAAACCCATTTAAGGCACTGCCATGGATCATGGGCTAAAATTAAATTCTAGGAACTAAAATGGAGATAGACAAAATGTTTTAAATGGGTGGTAAAATCAGTTCAAAGTGATTGCCTTTCATATCAGGTCTACAGCAGACACCGCCATGACGTGAACATCACAAGGGCCATGATTAATGCAGATGACTGCTGGACAGATCATCGTCTCATCCGCTCCATGATGTCCATCAAACTCAAGAGGAAGAGGAGGGTTCAAAAGAAGCAGATCTGGCCAAAACTGAACATTGAAAGCCTGAATGAAACTGCCACCCAGCAGTGACTTCAGGCCTCTCTTGGGGAAACCCTTCAACAAGAATATCCTGATGATATCGAGAAGCACTGGAGCCTGCTCAGGTCCACCATCCTTGACTCCTGCAAATCACCCTTGGGTACAAGTCCAGAAAACACCAGCACTGGTTTGATGAGAATGACACAGAGATGGAACAGCTCATCTCCATGAAAATGAGGGCCTTTAGTGACTGGTAAAATTATGTGGCCTGCAAGGCTAAAAGAATGGCTCACTCTAGAGCCAAGGTGGACATCCAGAGATGGGTGAGAGAGCTTAAAAACTCTTGGTGGACAGGAGGAAATCCAATGACTGGCAGACTCGGGTGACACCAGAGGCTTTTTTAGCACCACTAAAGCTGTCTATGGTCCAAGCAACCATGGCTTAAACCCCCAGTGCTCAAAGGACGGGCAAGAGCTGCTGAAGGACAATGAGTCCATTAACGCCCAATGGAACTCCCCAACCACAACAGCACAGCTGAACCAAACATTGCCAGTCACATTCCCCAGAGTCCCATCAGAGAAGACATTGGGGAACCTCCCACCACGACAGAAGTTCAAGATGCCATCAGGAACCTTAAGAACAACAAGGCTGCTGGTCCAGATGGGATCCCAGCTGAAGGTGGACCAGAGGTCTTGTACCACATCCACACCCTCCTCTTCAAGGTCTGGGAAAAAGAACTTCCCTCAGAGCTCAGGGATGCTCTAATAGTGGCCATATTCAAGAAAGGGGACAAGGGGGAATGTGGAAACTACAGGGGCATCTCACTCCTGTCAACATCAGGCAAAGTCCTTTCTCACATCCTTACAAACGGACTGCTACCACAGGCTATATGGAAACTACAGGGGCATCTCACTCCTGTCAACAACTGGCAAAGTCCTTGCTCACGTCCTCACAAACTGACTGCTACCACTAGCTGAGGAAGTATTCCCGGAATCTCAGTGTGTCTTCCGCCCATCCAGAGGTACAGCAGACATGATATTAACAGCACACCAACTCAAGGAAAAATGCCGTGAACAAAGGTAGCCATGGCTTTCATAGACCTGACAAAGGCCTTTGACTCTGGATATGGCTGCCCTGACAAATACATCAGAATATTGAGGCTTCTACATAATGGCATGTCAGTCACAGTGCTCAGCAACAGCAGCTCTGAGTCAGAACCCCCCCTCAATCCTATACAGAACTGATGGCAGGCTCTTCAACCTTAATGGGTTCAAGGCCAAGAGCAAAGTCTGCAACACTACCATCATGGAGCTTCAGTATGCAGACAACAACACCATCGCAGCACACTCCGCAGAATAGCTCCAGGACATTTTGAATGCCTTTGCCAAGGCATACACAGCCCTGAGTCTAGCATTAAACATCAAGAAGACCCAGGTCCTATATCTAACTCCACCCAACCAGCCATCTACCCAGCCCACCATAAAAGTGGACAACAAAATTCTTGAAAACATTTGATCACTTCCCCTACCTCAGCAGCCTTCTCTCCTCAAAAGTTAACATTGACTCTGAGGTCAACCATCGCCTGAGTTGTGCCAGTGGCGCTTATGCCAGACACAGGAAGAGTCTTCGAAGACCGAGACCTAAAGGCCCAAACAAAACTTATGGTCCACAGAGCTGTTGTTCTCTCTACCCTGTTGTATGGAGCAGAGTCATGAACCACCTACAGCAGGCACCTGAGAGCCCTTGAAACAATGCCACCAAAGAGCCTTACAAAAGATCCTGAGGATCAGCTGGAAGAACAGATGCACCAACATCAGCTTCCTGGAAGAAGCCAACATGACTAGCATCACCACCACAATAATCCAGCACCAACTCGATGGACAGGCCATGTCATCTGCATATCCAACACACGTCTCCCCAAACAGATCCTGTACTCCCAGCTGAAGGAAGGTCAGCGAGCTCCCGGCAGGCAAAAGAAATGTTTCAAGGACAATATCAAGACCAGTCTGAAGAAATTCAACATCACATCGAGCAACTGGGAACACATTGCACTGGATATGCACTCCTGAAAGAAATCCGTGCAGGAAGGAGCTGCATGTCATGAAATGGAACTCATCTGTGCCGCAGAGAAAAAGTGACAGCACCGCAAGGAGAGACAGAAAATGGCTCAACCACCACCACGTTCCCCTGTCCACACTGCACCAAAGTATGTGGATCGTGGATCGGCCTCTACAGCCATCTGAAGACCCACAAGCAGACAGCCCAACTGAGAGGTCAGTCATACTCGCTTCGAGTGATCACTGGTGATGATGATGAATTGCAGCATTGATTTACATGACAGTGTTTAACACGGATTCAGGTGTGGGCCTAGTTTTGCATGACTGGTGTGAAATGGGCATCACACCAGACATGCAAACGCTTCGCTGTCATTCCGCTGGCTCCTTGTTGTGAAATGGGCTTTACAATCACTCATGAATAAGACCCCAAGATACTTAAACCCCAAGATACTTAAACTCCTCCATTATCAACTAGAAAAACTATAAAGGATATCAAAAGTAATGCCCCTCCACTCTAATAAGAGATGAGCATTTTAAAGTCTGAATGAAAATTTTATGTGTGGAACTAACTGAGGGCCAAAAACTGCAGAATAATGTGAATAATTGAGAGAAAGGAGAAAATAAGTGGGCTGGCTACTTGCAGCTAGCCGACTAATTGTTTGAAAAAGACATGGAAACATCAAGGCCATATGTGGGTGTAGCACAGTTAAGATTTAACTCTGTCTTGCGTAGTTCAGTCTAATTCTAAAGACGTGGTATAAATGGCTCTTCTTTTTTTTTTTTACCATCACATAACACATTCAGGCTATCTTTCATGGAGTCACATAAGTCCCCGCCCTGTGCTATTCCATTACTGATTACAGACCCGTATAGATAGGGTTTTTAGACATCAAAAGAAAAGGCCGTTACAAGGCATTACAATGATTGCTGTGTCAATGCAAAAGTAGAACCTGCTGATTGATGATTCCCTGGCATCGATGACGGGACATGGTGGGCTGTGTGTGTTTGAGTCGATGTGGCCTGCCATTCAGGTGCTGTGGTCAGCAGAAATGATTTGAACTGAGGGCGGTCAAAGCCCCCCTCCCACACTCTACACTACCCTACAACTTCACCTGTCTTTCACATAACAGCTAATTGAAGGCAAAGCGGTGGAACGTGCTGCGTAAATGAGATGAATCGACAACAGTCAGAACCCTTAAATTCTCCTCTTGTCAATATGGCCTTTCAATAGCTTTAAGTAATACTTGGCATTGTTGCTGATGTCTAATAGCTGATTATGGATGACTGTGATGGACGTTTACATTTTGGTTGCCGAGGTCAATCTTGTGTTGTCAGTGGAGCCTAGTGAATAATGGCTCTTTAGTTCTTAACCTCATAAGCAAGATTTATGATGATTAAACAGAGCTCTGGGCCTTGATTGAAGCAATCGTTCCCAACCCACCTTTCCATGAGTGAGTCCACATGGATTCTTAAATAAACATGGCCTATGTTGAACCTGCTTACACGACTACACAGGTGCTTGGGACTTGCTTTGAATGGCAATATAAATTAATAACTCTATGGCACTTCAGAATATCACTTTTTCAGAATCTCAATGTAAACAAACAAAAAAATGTACAGTCAATAATCTAGTTCATTTTAAATTAAAGCAATCAAATCTTACCATTTCAAGATCCAACACACGATCCTGTTGAATAATAGATATCACAGGGTTACCTCACATGCCATCATATAAAGACTAAAAGTCAAGCCAAAGTAAGTGAACAAGAGCTCAGATGTATGCGTGAGTCAAGATGAGTGCTTAAAATGACTGCTTAAAGGAGAGAGATGAGAATGTGAGAAAACCGACAGTACAGAGGAGTAACATACTCAAATAAATGGGTAACAAGGAAGAAAAAAATGAAGACTACTGCACACACCAGATTTCTTATGACACACACAAAATAGACAAACTCAAGCCCAGTGTCTGATTGACATTCCGCCTCTAACGATGCATGAGTGATGCATGCCCCTTATGTGCCACTCAGTGGGACACCTGCCAGATTTTCCTGTTTCGCTGGCCATCTTGTGCTGCTTGTTGCTAGGACATTTGACCATATTATACCAATTCTTGCCTCCCTTCATTGGCTTCCTATCCATGTTAGATCAGAATACAAGGTGCTTCTGCTGACTCATAAAATTCTAAATGGGCTTGCCCCATCTTACCTGTCTGATCTCCTTAAACTGTACATTCCATCTCGAGCTTGTCACTCTCAAAATACAGGGCTCCTGTGTGCACCCAAAGTTAAAAAGAAGTCAGCTGGTGGCTGACTTCTTTTTAACTTTTTCTTTCGGGCCCCGTTCTTGTGGAATAACCTGCCTGCTGCCATCAGACAATCAGAGTCTGTTCAGTCCTTTAAGTCGAAACTTAAAACTCATCTTTTTGCCTTAGCTACAATTAGTTGCCTTTAAGTTGAGTGCTTCACAACCTGTACTGCATAGCGGGTCGGTTTCTGTCTCAATGAATTTACCAACCACTGTTCTGTCGATGAGATTATAGCGTATAGATTATGACTCATTGATGACTTATTTGATTATGACTATTGCAAACTGTTCTCTTCTCTCACATGTCTTTTCTCTCTCTGAATGAAGTCTTCTCCTTTCTCTTTTTCTGTGTGAATGGTGTCATGTCAGTCTCCCTTGTGTGCACATACAGTCGGTCCTCCCAGGTCTCCGTGGTGATGGTGATCACCACCTGGATGCTGCTTGGCATTCCTCTCATCACATTTTCTTTTTATATATCTTATAAATCCATCTAATTTTTTTTTTTTTTTTTACATGGTGATTGATGGTGGTCGCATGGCTTGGGTCCTGGGCTGTTCCGGTGGCGTCTGGGCACCGCTTGGCACCCTGTGCATCATATTCTTCATAAATTTTATAATTCCATTATCTTCGTTCAATGTTGTATTGTGTAAATTGTGTAAACACAACATCCATTGCATGTTCTCCATCTTAGGAATGAGAGCCCTCCTCTGTTGCTGTCCCTGAGGTTTCTTCCTATTTTTTCCCCCTGTTAAAGATTTTTTTTGTTTTTTTTTGTTGGGAGTTGCTCCTTATCCTATGAGAGGGTCTAAGGACAGGTTGTTGTGTTGCTGTAAAGCCCACTGAGGCTGTGTTTTGCACCGCTGGTTTGGCCAATAAAAATGGGGTTATCTCTTTTAATCCTCTTCCATACCTTTATGTGCATCTACTTCTCCCCCTATTCTTGCTTTTTTAATTTTCTGCTCATTTGTATTTACGTCCCTATTTTCCCATTTCTCTTTACATCCTTGATGATTTTAAAGCTTGCTTGATCGAGTTTGATAAAGCTGATTAACTGCACACAAGCTCAGGCAGACGTCATCACACAACCACAGATGGCCCAACACCCGAATGGGGCAACACACACAAACACACTTTGACTGTTTGTACAGGGTTTTGGAAGAGCGGCAGTCTGGAGAGACATAATTTCAAGTGCGTTTTGCTGTTTAATGGTGACTAAAGGGCCAGTGGTGCACTAGGGGCCAGTCCACTCCAGACTAGGTGGGTTGATGGCCTGCCAGCAGTTGATGGTGGCATATTGGGAGACAGAAAGCACGGTTTATAGCATTTTTTATTTTTTGTTGCAGTAATTAAGTACTTCTCCATACTGATGCAAAGCAGAGCTAGTTAGTATCAAGAGGCCAGTAATGATGTTTATACCACTGCCCAGCTATCAAACTAAAAATATATTAAAAAATAAAGACAATTTTTTTTCCACACAAGATGTGAAACAGAAAATATCCAGCAGCAGATGACAACCAGTGGTAGAAACCAGGCATTGAGCACCAGTCAGAGCAGGAGTATTGATCTGGTAAAATATGGAATATAAAAAAATGGGTTTCATAAACTGACTTGAAGGCTCCTCATCGTCTCCTCCTTCCTGCGACTCCTCTTCAATAGCTCTGGAAGAAAACGATAAAATTTGAGAATTTAGAAAAAAAAACCCACTGGCATTGAAGACTAGGACATACAAACACATACACATGTATCTGGGAGACCGTGGCAGCAGGTTTAATTAGTCCAATAAAAAAAAGAGCTAGTACATTGATAACAGGGTCACAGGTGAGTGCTTACCGGGTATTTTGAAACAATCAAACACAACCTTGGACCTGAAATCTCATTTTTGAAATTTATAACATCTTCTGAGACAAGCTAAACTAGAATGTCGGGCAGAAAACTCTTTTTTGCCTGAAACCATTTTTTGCCTGAAACCATTTAAATCTAACTGTCTGGGAATGTCTCCACATGTGTAAAGTTCAACAGACTGCAGTCATTGCCGTTCCATTTTTCTTTCTGTCTCACTCTCCGTTCTTAAATTCGATATTGAACAACCTTGGGATGACTGTGTAGCGCCTATTTGGTGATGATGGAGGTTGACATAATGCAAGTGAATGAGGACTAACCTCACAGTGAGGCGTTTAATACTAATAACAAACTAGAGCCAAAACTATTCAATAGACAAAGACAAAGCCCACAGTTGTATTTAAGTTATCGAATTTGCCCTTTTTAGAAAAGAAATTTGAAAATTTGCTCTGACTTTTTTAGAGCTATAGGAAACCCCGCTAGCATGGGGTAATTGCGAAATACAGTTGTTGGTTTTCTAAAATGTGTTATACGCCATTTTCTGTGAGCCTTTGATCAAATAATGCCTCATACCATATGTTGATTATTGGATTAATGTACTAATTAGCAATACATTTGGAAAGCTAACTTTTTATGCCTTCTAACCATATAGCATATGGTAAAATAAAAAAAAGTATGATGTTGCTGTTGTGAAATATCCAGTTGGCTGCCTAGAAGCACACCTTATGACAGACAGAAATAGGCTTTTACAGACCGTTTCTTTACCATGTCATGACAAGAAAGCTTAGGGTCTCAGCTTTTCGAATATACAGTGCTGCTTGAAAGTATGTGAACCCCTTGAGCTGTTTTACCATGATTTTCTTATTTTATCATCACCAGTTTTTATGTATGAAATGTCAGATATATGTTTATCAATTGCATGTACTTGTTTAAGTAGCCCAAAAACTACATGAAACATGGAATCAGTGTATGTGCAAAAGTAAGTGAACCCTTAGCTGCATTGGTTAAGTCAAGCAGGTAACAGACTCAGGTGAAACACATCTGGGTGCTTAATTAATCATTTAAGCAGACCAATGAAATGAGACATCCTTGGGAAAGGGTTTGGCCTGCACTAATTAAAAGAGAGAGGAAACCAACCAAACCACTGTGGTCCCATACAAATCAACAATGCCGAGAGCAAAGGAGGTATCCGAGGACATGAAGAAGAGGGTAGTGACAGCCCATCAGTCTGGGGAGGGCTATAAGACCATCTCCAAAAGATTCCAGCGCCATCCATCCACTGTAAGACAAATAATTTACAAATGGAGGGCCTTCAACATGACAGCAACTCTGCCTAGAAGTGGACGCCCATCAAAACTATCACCCAGAAGCACCAGAAAAATAAATCAGGTAAAGCAGCATTTCTCAAACCTCTCCTGGCGGACCACTTGTCCTGCTAGTTTTGTTGTTAGGCAGCTTCGGGAGATTATAACGAGTTGATCATTTGAATCAGCTGTGTTGGAGCACGGAGAGATCTAAAACATGCAGGACAAGTGGTCTGCCAGGAGAGGTTTGAGAAACGCTGAGGTAAAGGCCAACCCACACATCACCTCTAGAGAGTTGCAGACCTCTCTGGTAGCATCTGGGATAAATGTGCATACGTCTACAATCAGACAAAAGTTGAATAGCCATGACATTCATGGGAGGGTTGCTAGAAGGAAGCCTCTGCTCTCAAAAAAGAACAAAGCTTCCCGTTTCAACTTTGCCAGAGAGCACTTGGACAAACCAGAGGCCTTCTGGAAGTCCATTCGCTGGACAGACGAGTCCAAAATAGAATTATTTGGTCACAATCAAAACCAACATGTTTGGAGAAAAGCCAACACTGCATATGAAGAAAAGAACCTCCTCCCAACAGTGAAGCATGGTGGTGGAAATGTGAAGGTCTGGGGCTGCTTTTCTGCTTCTGGACCTGGACGACTCCATATTATCCAAGGAACCATGAATTCTCCAGCATATCAACAAATTCTTGACCAGAATCTCCTGCCATCAGTCAGGGAGTTGAAGCTGGGACGAAAATGGATTATGCAACAAGACAATGACCCAAAGCATTCCAGCAAAACTACAAAGGAATGGGAAAGAGAAAGAGGATTCGTACTCTGGATTGGCCCAGTCAAAGTCCGGACCTTAATCCAATTGAAATGTTGTGGCAAGACCTGAAGAAGTTGGTACATACCAGATGTCCCTCCAACCTCTCTCAACTGGCTGAGTTCTGCAAGGAGGAGTGGGCAAAAATCCCCATAAGCAGATGCGAGAGACCGGTTAGTGGTTACAGAAGATGTTTGGTTGAAGTAATGACTGCAAAAGGAGGAGCCACAAGCTACTAATGCAAGGGTTCACATACTTTTGCACGTGTTAAATTTTCAGTTTTTGTGAAATAAACCACCTTTGTTGAATTAAATAATGAAAATATATCTCTTTTGTGTGTGTGTCTATTATTTGGAAGGTGTGCTTTACAAATTGGGATTTGGATGTATTTATAATAAGCTTATTTTAATGTTTTTTACAAAAACAGTGACCATGGCTGGAGGGTTCACAAACTTTCAAGCAGCACTGTACACAAAAAGTAGGTTATTTGGATAATGAATGCAGCAGAAGGCATGTTTAATCATAGGGTCACAGAATTCAACAGATCACAGATTTTGGTGCGACATCCCCGGCAAGTCGCCTCATCTCACACTGTAATTTGAGCGATCTACGTACTTGTAAGTTTCTACTCCTGAGTTCAACTTGACAAGAATGGACTCCTCAAAAGGGAGAATTTGTATTTGGCGTGCTTGATGTTGACAAATATCCAGTTTAGCAGATTACCAATATTTATACACCATTTGTAGTAAACGAGCAAAACGAAATCCCGGACATTTTTAATCATTTTAATAATCTGGGCCAGACCGAAGCCTCAAAAAGAGGACGTATCTGGGAATAAGAAGGACGGGTCAGCCTAGTCTTTGCCATTGTGCCCCCACCATCACTACTACCCCCACCCCCACACACAAATAACAAGGTAAGTGGCAGAGAGGTGTCAGTGGGCCATTGTAATTGCCAAAATGCTCCTTTCACACAGAGCCACACATCATCTCAAATCTGTGCTGCAGTCGGTCACAAAGGGCAAAGTTGCTGTTCATTTTGTTTTGACAGCAAAGCCCAATAGGGTATTATAGAACAATCCTAAAGTTAGGAAAAGATCTGAAAGACATTAATAGGGCATACCAGTACCAGGGTAAAGGTGCTGGGAGATAATAAAATGTTCCTTTTGAAATCCAAATTCCAGGTTAAAATTTTGATTCAAATAACAGTTAATCTAATGTAACCGGGATAGTTAGCAATGTTCAATATTTATCATTCTACTGCTTGTTTGGGTGTGTTTTTGTGAGGGAAGCTGACGCTGTGTTCTTATGCATGTTGGTAAGCCACTGCTGACCAAATGTCATCTAAAATACAGTTTCCAGTACCTTGTTCAATCTAATTGAACTGGACAGATGTCAAGGAACTGCATTATTGAGGCAAACTGCGTTTCAAACTGGAGCAGATTGAATCCTAACCCCCACAGAGAATTGAAACAACTGGATTGTGTTGTTGTGAAACACAGATCATTCTTAAGCCTAATTACTACAAAGATCATAATGATGCTTCAGTCTGCAGTGCAAATAGACAGAGCTACTTCTGTCAAACGGCAGAATGGGTCCAAAGGTGATTAGTTAGCTATCCATGCATTTCCCAGTGGCATGAGGCGGTTATCATTAGATGCTGCGCTGAATGATGCAATGCTCCATCACTAAAACCACATAACAGAATGATGGAAAGCCTATTTTATCTTTATCTTTCTCTCTCCCTGAGCTCACTCAGCCTGTCTCTCTTTAAATGGACTATCTTTTCACCTCTCTCTATGTTAATGGGGCCCAAATTAGGCCGATTTCCCTTCATTGTTCAGTTGAAGCGCTTAAAACAAGCTGTTCTTCCTCCGGCAGTTGCAACTCATTACGAAAAATGAAGACGAAGAATATATCGGCATGGGAGGAAAGACCTTTTACTGAGACCTGTGGATGTCCTACAGTTCTCACACACACACACACACACACAAGTGCATGCGTGCACATGTAACATTTTTATCAAACCCAGGCACACCGCTGTTATGCGCTGCATTTAATTAAATGTTCCTCACTGTGACAGCATGATTAGATGTGAATGAACATGTCTCGAAGCAAACTCTATGCTTGGCTGCGACACGGCTAAAATTGACTTGCAGAGAGGGGGAGAAAGGAAGAGAGAGACAGAGGCAGATTATGTGGCTTGGTTTAACTAGGCTGTATCATTGTAAAAGGCATCACGAGGCAGTTACTGACTTATCTGAAAGTATTGCCTCTGTGAGTGCGATCATGTGCATGAGCATTACGTGTTGTTCCCCCAATTACATTCAAAAGTCATGGTGAACAACAGAGCCAGAATGCTGCCAGCACTAGCAGAGGAAATGTGAAACCTGGTCCCCATCAGCAGCGGCTGTGTGTGTGTGGTTTCTGAACTATTTGTGGCTCCCAAAAGGATGCAGTCTGTGTGTCATACTGTAAAAATTACCAGTGTTCGCACCTGTCTTCTCTGTGCTAAGGGAGTGCAGTAGCTTTTCCTGCTGGTCCAGGCGCTGTAGCATCATGTCCTGGTCAGAGTCCCAGCTCTGTGTCAGGGCCTTCAGCTCATCCCTGGTCTGCTGATGTTGCTTCCTCAGCCGTAGTTCCCGTGTCTCCCGTTCTCTCACCTCCTCGCAAAGCCAACGTAGCTTGAGCTATAACGGTTCCAAAAAAAAGTTGGGTTTTATCTGATGCAGAAACCACAAGCTATCTGGATGGAAAGTGTCTGCACAGGCTAAGATACTACGTTAAAGGTTTTACCCGACATCTGAGGTCATGATCTAAGGAGAGGGTTGCTTAATCTAGTTGATAAAATCACTTAAACCCACAGCAACAGACTATGCAAGTTTGCCCTTATTAAGGTCTGATTTTACCATCACACAATTTTCATATTGTGAACAGGGTGCATAATTAGAAAGGACAAATAGCACGGTATTTGATAAGTAACAGTATATGCTACATTGATTATAGTAGTAATATACTGACTTAGTAGTAATGTATTGCCTGGAGGTCAGCTGGCCATCAGCTACGTAGTTCACAGCCACCAATCACACAGTAAAACAGGCTTCGAGTTGTCAAGTCTGACTAGTCCCTCTGATTTCCTTTTTTCGTCCCATCTCACATGCTATAAACACAAAAGACTGTTAAACTCACACAGTCTGTAGAGGGCTTAAGGGAATTTTTTTGTTTCTTTAAAGTGTAACTTCTCCAGCCTTGCGCCTAACTCCACCCACTGCATAATTTTGAAAAATGCTAAAAAGTGGTCAAGGGGCTGAGAGGAGGGTGAGGGAGGGTGGATGTGTGAGGCAGGAGTAGCTGAGGAGATCTGCGAGAAGGGCCCAGCGTGCGTCCAGTCACCACCTCACACCACTGTACACACCCCTCCACCAGCTCGCTTTCTGGTACTGCGTCGAACATCACCCCACAAAGACGCACCACGGAGGTGGGCCGGCCACCTCTGATTAGATGGCGTTAACTTTTTTTTAATTTATTTTTTAAGTTTCATGATATAGATAAGTCCCAACTGTTCAACTCAGTCAGCATTGGCGTGCTGAGCAATTTTCAAACCACGAAATTCCAATTTTTATAAATTTGGTAAGAAATGTCAATATTAACACCAGCATTGATGTGTTTCATCACCATATGTTCATATCATTTAGTTTACAGCTCAAAAAACATGTTTAAGTGTTTAGTACTCCTTTAAAGTTTTACTTTTTTGGCTTTAAAAAGCATAGGGGCTTGCATTTATGCACATCAGAACAGACAAAAATGTAAAGGCAAGCAACAGCAAGGTAAATAAACACATCAGCACAGCATCCCAATATCAGCTGTGATACGTTTCTCTTGGGAGAAAGAAATCAGTGACAAAGTGATATATCCACCACATGGGGGAAAAAAAAGAAGAAAAAAAAACCTAACAAAACTTTTTTTTTTTTTTTTTTTAAGATTTTGCCCCCTTTTTCTTCCCCTTTTTGTATTCGGTCAATTACCCCACCAAGCCGTCCCAGTCGCTGCTCCATCCCCTCTGCTTATCCGGGGAGGGCTGCAGACTACCACATGCCTCCTCCGCTACATGTGGAGTTGCCAGCTGCTTCTTTTCACCTGACAGTGAGGAGTTTCGCCAGGGGGACGTAGTGCGTGTGAGGATCACGCTATTCCCCCCAGTCCCCCCCCCAACAGGTGCCCCCAACCAACCAGAGGAGGCGCTAGTGCAGCGACCAGGACACATACCCACATCCGGCTTCCCACCCGCAGACACGGCCAATTGTGTCTGTAGGGACACCCGACCAAGCCGGAGGTAACGTGGGGGATTTGAACTGGCGATCCCCGTGTTGGTAGGCCACGGAATAGATTGCTACGCTATCTGGATGCCCGCCAAAACTACTCTTACAAAACAAGATATTGTGATTACATTGTGATATATATAGATTTTAGTCCAATTAAAAAAAAAAACTTGCGAGCAAATTGAATCTTTGGTTAATAAAATCATAAAACATATGCTGGCTTGAATGTTTATCTGTTGGAGATTAAAACGCTATTATTAAAGATCAGATGACAAATTTATTTTCCAAATTTTTTTTTTTTTTTTTTTTAGAAGAAAACACTTGCAAGTGGATTTAGGCTGGAAATGATTGAATTCTTGAATTATTTGGGAAAGCACTGTAGCAGTCTAAATTCATGTTAGAGACATCTTTAGAAAAGAGCCTTCCTATCCGTTCCTATTTTCAAACTTCTAACTACTTCTTTCCTTCAAACGGCTAACAACTTTTTTTTTCCATCAAACAACTTTCAGCTGTGGCAATTGGTGCCGACTGAGTTTTTTACCGAAGCCAGCCACGTTGCTGGCTTGGTTCAAGCTAAGAGCTCTGACAGAAAGAGTACAATAATACACTAGTGAAATTCTAGTGGGCCGACCAGGCGAAACGGCATGGTGTACACATCCGAAAGAAAAGCTCCTGAGGGATGGGAATTATGTTATAATGTTTCATACTATAACGAGCAGTTGCAGCCGAGCAAAATCGATTGGTTAACAGGCATTTAAACCACGCTTCATGAGACTGCAAAGCACACTTGTGTTTTGCTGAGATAACGAGAGATAACTAGGGAGCTAATTATCTTCCTTGCTAATTTCACTTGTGTTTTATTCTTGTACATACAAGGTAACTTGACAGTAGACTAATATGCTATGAGTAATTATATTTTAAAGTTATTAAATCAAACAGAGAGCATTCTCTTTGTAATTATACCTTTTGCTCATCACTGCCATAGCCAATACTTTGTGATGAAATCATTTCACAATTAAGCGCCTATATTATTTGATATGTGTTTCCTCTTCTGAGACCATGTAGACAGCAAGTTAGATTAAAATTGCTTCTGACGTCCGCGGTGGCGTAGCGGTCTAAGCATAGGCTTGGTGTCGATGCAGTTGCCCACTGGGGACTGGGGTTCGCGCCCCGGTCTCTTCAGATCCGACTATGGCCGGACTCGATGAAGCAGCAGTCATTGGCAACGCTGTCTTCGGGAGGGGGGCGGAGTCGGCTTGTGTTCGTCATGTGAATGCGTCTCTGTGTGTGTCGGAAAAACAGTGGTTCGGCTTGGATTCGCCTTGTCACGAAAGTGGGGAGGCGCTTTCCTTCGAGACTGCCGGCCGGAGAGATGCAGTTGGCGAACGCATGCAATACGAGGGTGGGTGTTTGAATTAAAATAGGGATCAATTGGCCACTAAATTGGGAGAAAAAAGGGAAAAATCAGAAATAAATTAAAAAAAAAAAATTGCTTCTGACAACTCAGCTGATAAAAACAGACTCAGAATCTGGTGCTGGTGTAGAGTGAGAGGAATGTAAATTGACATTAACTTGAGTTGCACCTCTGAGGGCAAGATAAAACACAAGTGTCATTGCCAATGTAAATACTAGTGGTGACCACTAACAAATCTGTCTATCTGATACACACGTAGGACTCAAAATATATTCACTGCTGTGTGTCTGCTAGCCCAACTGAATAAACTGCTATTGGATCTTTTTTTTCCCCTTCAAGTAAAGACTGTTTTTAACAAACCTACAAAAACCTATTACAAATTCTGCAACTCAATAATTTTGTGGTTATAATGGCAAAATAATAGATTGTTCACTGTTCTTAGGTTTATCTGAAAGCAGTTTGCTCAGTTCTAATTTAATACACTTGATTTTGCTTTACTTTTTCTTTGGACCCCCCCCCCTTTTTCTCCCCAATTGTACTTGGCCAACTACCCCACTCTCCGAGCCGTCCTGGTCGCTGCTTTACCCCCTCTGCCAATCCGGGGAGGGCTGCAGACTACCACATGCCTCCTCCGATACATGTGGAGTCACCAGCCGCTTCTTTTCACCTGACAGTGAGGCGTTTCACCAAGGGGACGTAGCGCATGGGAGGATCACGCTATTCCCCCACAGTTCCCCCTCCCCCTTGAACAGGTGCCCTGACCGACCAGTAGAGGTGCTAGTGCAGCGACCAGGACATATACCCACATGCGGCCAATTGTGTCTGTAGGGATGCCCAACCAAGCCGGAGGTAACACGGGGATTCGAACTGCCAATCCCCGTTGGTTTTGCTTTCTGGCTAACAATCAAAAGTTTGGGGTTTTTAGGCACGCAAGCAGATTTTATTTCTATCCAGCAGAATGTGACCCAATTGAATATTTGGTCAAAAGAAAGTCTGGAACATCATCATATTCATCTGCCAGGTCATTTTACAAATATCAAAGTTGCGAGCTCTCAGCTCTCAACAGGATAATTGGTTAAAGAGAACAAAAATCTATCTGGGGATCAGAAACTGTTGCACATTAGGCTCATACCTTCGTTTCTGCTAGCCATCGATGAGGATCTTTGACCAGCTCAGGTTTCTGGGAGATGGCCTGTTATAACAGAAAAGAGAGCCAACCGTGTATGTACATTAACAGTTGTGTGTGTGTGTATGGTATGTGGGGGGGTGTTTAGAATAAACAGGGAAAGGAGTCTAAAACAAGAGCAAGATGAAAAGTGGTTGCTTACTGGGGGACAAGCCAAAAAATAACTGCGAATGTCAAAGCCTAAACTTTTGTAAGGAACTTCCCAACACTGATTAATCAAACTTAAATTGGTGTGAGTGTATGTGAATTAAACACACAGACAACAACGACACCACATACATGTGGGACAGCATAACCCCCCCCCCCCGCACACACATGAAAACATGCCTACTAGGAGAGCTAGTGTGTGTCATGAAAAATGAGCCGAGTATTCCATCCTTCTAAGAAAAGCATATTAGGATCAACAATACAAACTGACGACTTCTAACTGCTGACACACGCATGTGCACAGACTTAAGTAACCCATGCAGACAAAATAACACACAAAGACACAGACATGCATGCGCATGCACAAATACACACACGATCATATACAAAACAGGATGGCCTGGAGGTTCAGAAGATCTTCCCTGAATTGGAGGGCAAGGGTTGGATTCCCACACAGCCATGTCTGTCAGAGTATTCATGAGCAAAATACTTAACCCTACCCCCGCCCAGAGCCCAGGCACTGGCTGGCTGTCCAAGACAACCATTTTGCCCCCTTAGGGGATTCATAAAGAAACAACAAAAGCAGCTTAAACTGACAGAATATCCACGACAACATGAGTACAGCACACATATTCCCATGCACACAAAACAGTCCCAAGAATAGACACTACATAAAAATACCAACCATATTTACATTAGGTAATATGTATACATTTGGTGCAAAATTGGCCCCTTTCTATGCAAATGAGCCTCATTGCAAAAAAAAAAGTCCGGTTCACAAACACCAGCGCTAATAGCCACATGCAGTTAGAGTGAAAATTATTAGCATCTTCAGAGAGCTGGTGGTAACTGACACCCAGACTTTCCAGTGATCATGGCAGCAGTGACTAGCCAGGCGAAGGCATCGTTATGCCAGGTGTGCTTGTGAGCAGATATTTTGCAGAATACCAGTTATTGATTTAACTGAGACCGAAATCATTTACAGATACAAGTTGCCGGGTCAAACGATTCTTGCAACACTTGATGACATCAAGGATAACATGGAGCCTGCCTACTGTGTTCTTGGCACAAAGCCACCATTTATACTTTGCCACATGGATAATTGCAATCAGATGCAAAACAAGGGAAAATTGCACTTGACTGCTAAACTGTATGGGCGTGTTTGCGCTGTAATATCATTCACGCGATATATTTGTAAATCGCACCTTGAGACAGGGAAGATAGCGGTTGCAAGTAATGCGCAATTCATGGTGCTATCAGTAGCCACAATCCATTCTTTGTGAATTCATCTGTCGAAACAGAGTGAGTCTTATAAAAATGAGAGATATCCACAGATAGAAACAGATGGTTAACCGATAATTAGAATAGTTAAGAATAGGCTCATCTCATCGTCAGCTGCTTCTCTGGGGTTGGGTCGTGATGGCAGCAAGCTAAGTAGGGCACTCCAGACGTCCCTCTCCCCAGCAATGCCCTCCAGCTCCTCCTGGGGGATCCCAAGGCGTTCCCAGGCCAACTTGGACATGTAGTCCCTCCAGCGAGTTCTGGGTCTACCCTGGGGTCTCCACCAAGTTGGATGTGGCCAAAAAACCTCCAAAAGAAGGTGCCCAGGAGGCATCCTAATCAGATACCCAAACCACTTCAACTGGCTCCTTTCGACGCGAAAGAACAGCAGCTCTACTCCGAGCTCCCTCCGGATGTCCGAGCTTCCCAGAAGGCTGAGCCCAGAAACCCTACAGAGGAAACTCATTTCAACCACTTGTATCCACGATCTGCCCTTTTCGGTCACTACCCAAAGCTCATGACCATAGGTGAGGGTTGGAATGAAGACTGACTGGTAAATTGAGAGCTTTGCCTTCCAGCTCAGCTCCTTCTTCACCACAACAGTCCAGTACAACGTCCAAATTACTGCTGATGCTGCTAAATCTGCCTGTCAATCTCCCGTTCCATACTTGAACTCCCTCACTTGAGGCAACAACTCATCCCCAACCTGGAGGGAGCAATCCACCATTTTCCGGTAGAGAACCATGGCCTCAGACTTGGAGGTGCTGACTCTGATCCCGGCCATTTCACACTCAACTGCAAACCACCCCAGTGTGCGCTAGGTCGCCCTCTGATGAAGCCAACAAAACCACATCATCTGCAAAGAGCAGAGATGCAATTCTGAGGTTCCCAAAACAGACACACTCCTCACCTTGGCTGCACCTTGAGATCCTGTCCATGAATATCACAAACAGAATCGGAGACAATGGACAACCTTGGCGGAGTCTGACACCAACCGAAAACGTGTTTGGCTTTGTGCCGAGAATGCGGACACAGCTCTCACTTTGGTTATACAAGGACCAGATAGATGGCTTGTAGCAACTGCCCCAGTACCCCATACTCCCACAGTACCCCGCACAGAGTGCCCTGGGGTACAAGGTCGTAAGTCTTCTCCAAGTCCACAAAACACATGTAGACTGGCTGGTCAAACTCCCATGCCTCCCTCAGCACTTCCGCAAGGGTAAAGAGTTGGCTTGTTGTTCCACAGCCAGGACGGAATCCACATTGTTCCTCCTGGATCCGGGGTTCAACAATCAGTTGGAGCATCCTTTCCAACATCCTAGAGTAGACTTTCCCAGGCAGGCTGAGCAATGTGATGCCCTGACAATTGGAGCACACCCTCTGGTGTTAACATAAGAATAGTTATGATTACAATTGAATTAAGTTCTCATTCAAATCAAACATCCCAAGATATAAGTAGAAAATATTGTTCTTGCAACTGCATTTATAGCCTTTTTTTCCCCTAGTCAAATGTAGCTTAACCATGTCATGTGATATGCTACTTCAGTACACTTTTTAACAACAAATATTACTGGGACCCCTACAAAAAATTGCAGATGAACATGTTATATCCAGGAATTCACATTATAGACATTACCACTGACTATCCCTGTAACAAATTGGCCACAATTTTTCGAACATTGACCACACACAGTCCAGCTATATACTAGGTTTTGACCTAGTCTTGTTTTTAACTAACGCTTGTAGTGTGTTGTTGGTAAGCGTTTCATCAACAGAAGGGGAGAGCGCGCACACAGCATGACTTTTGGGGGCACTTTCTGTTGCATATCCGGCAAACAATACTGAGCTGTTACAGAGTTGCTTCAGAGGTGTTAGGCAACTTTATTTTTCTTCTATTAACCTGTCAGTCAAAGTCAGTTTCAAGTGAAGTGAATTTCCCAAGCTGTTGCCACAGCAGCTCAAATTATAGCAATGAAGAACTGCTTTGCAACAGCAGTACCCCCCACCCCTGTCCTCTTTGAGCATGCAGATGAGTGACAGTGCTTATGACTATGCGAGGGATGCAAAATGCTATTCCTCTCTCTTTTTCTGTCCCTCTACTCTGTCTTACCATCAAAAGCTGCTCAGCACCCATGCCAGATGAGTGGGGGTGGGGGGAAGAAATTGTAAGTGATGGAAAAGTGAACAAGTGGACTGGGAGTTTCAAGCACTGTCTGCAGGGATGAAGTGAAAGCAACATACTCTGCAGCAATGTGACGTATCTATCTGTTGCCGATTGTGTGGTTTTATGTAATTGTCTTTCTTTGTGTGTGTGTGCGCAGGTTATGATTGTGGAGTTGAAACCACAAACGGCTATTTGTTTGTCGTCACCGCCTGCTGAGAAAACTGAAAAGAAGTGGAGGTTTTGTGAGGGGTTGTGTGATGAGGTAACTGGAATCTAATACACCCTTTAACTGTTAATGATTCCCCTCATTAGGCCAATCATGAGCCAAGTCTCACTTTCTTTTTTGGTTTGACAGATTACAGATGAGGGGAGGCGTTGGCGGGGATGCCTGTCTGCTGCACTGTCGGACCAGATTGGGAAATCCATATGAGCAGATAAGAGCAGGCTGGGTTCATTAGCCTGGAGCAATGGAGGAAAACCAGCAGTGGTTTTGTGCATGCACGTGTGTGTGTGTTCTTAAGCAGCAGTGTTTCTGTGGTTACAGAGACAATCCTGCAACTGGAAGGCGTCATGCTCCTTAAAGACACTATGTCCTCTCGATGAGCCCTTGGACTAACTACCTGCACACTTTTCGTGTGTTGCTTTGGTCAAGAAAGTCAGCTAAAATGCTTGACATTTAAAATGTGTGCAAGTCTATTATGTGATACGTGGAATAGATAAGGGTAACAAAAAGTAAGTATGGAATATGGGAACTTTTGTTAGCTTGTAATTGGGTGTTTAACAGTGGGGGTTCCTACTTACTATCTATCAGACAGGTGTGTGTGTAGTTATGTGTATGTGTAAGCCGTAGTGCTGTCAAAGTAGTAAAACTGCTATTGGTGCACAATAGCATTGTGCCACAGTTTTAACACTAAAATGAGGCTCATAAGACAAACGGTAAATTAACTTGCAATATTCAAGTACACTGATTGATTGTACAAGCAAACTGTGTTTTAGACTGTTTAATACAGCCTCATGTGTGTATATAAAATATAAATACATTTTACAACAAACTTCATTTGAGAATGTGAATATTATACAGGCTCAGAGCAATAGATGACAGTGTAAAACACAATAAAACTGAGCAGCAAATATTCAAGTATCATTTCATAAGAGGATGCCGTTTTTAATTCCGGTGCATGCCTTTTCTCAGTACCAGTACACTACACAACTAAGCACTGCAAGCTAACCAACTGCTGAAATCAGGAACACAAATGTAACACCCTGCAGCATATACTCATTGAGCTCCCTACATTTTCCATATATTTCTACATACCCTCGTGCATTTCATACTATTGGGGGAAAAAAACTCATACACACTTAGGATCAATGGGATTTTCATATTCAATGCAAGCTTTCAGTCAATGTGACCTTCAGCACAGCATGAGTGTGGAAGCATCCATGCTCTGATGAGGGGAAGTGCTGGTTTGTATACAGATGCATGGGCTGTCATCATGCATCGCTTTATGGATTTGATAGATTGTGTGCTACTTCGGGTACTTTAACAAAGTCCAACCAGGAGAACAACGAAAGTAGTAGCAAGGGTTGGTGAAATGGTTAAGATTTCTACATCTTAAACCACATATATCCCTGCTAGCCTTGAGTCAAATACTCGTGTCCTGACTTTGGCTGCCCACTTTTTTGAAAATAAAGAAAAATCAGAAATTAATAAGATTAACATTCCCAGCATTCTTTGCTGTATTTTTACCTGCAGTTTGTCTTCCCCACCTCTAGCCAGGCTGCGGCACACTGCGTCTAACTCCTCCCCTACAGAAGAAAGGACCGTCTCTTGCTCTGCCTCCAGTCTCGACACTTGCTCCTGCAGCATGATAGATTCCACCTCCGAACCACGTTTCCACTCATATCCTGACCTGACCTGAAGAGTTAGGGAACATTTAGGGTGTTTGAGGGGTAGACAATGAAACTTACCCACTTTTCTCTCTCTCTCACACACACAAAATCATACACATTTGCATGTGGGTAAGACAGCTATGCAGAGAACCTTGGTTAAGAGAGCTTCGTTCCGTGTCTCCTCACACAAAACTGAAAACATTCAAGTTTCCCTTTTCTTCATCTGACCAGCCCTATCAATAGTTTCAGGGTCTTTACCAGGACACAGTGAATCAATATGGCCGTGGCACAGGAACCACCTGATCAGTGCTGCCCAGGGAGCGTAGATCATTACCCTGTCCCTGCAATAATAAACCACCCATGTTGCATTAATAAGGGCCCTTTTTACTCTTTACACCTGCCTTTAAATCAATACATGGATCCCCTAAAGAGCTTCTACAATTAATCAGGGACCTGACAGTGTGGTGAATCGGGGTTCAATACCTCATCTGCTGGTATAAAAACCCCGGGGCCATATTGATAAAGCCCCTTAAAAAAAGGAGTGCTGATTAGGCACCACTTAACCTTTGCAGCTGCACTGAATTCTGTATGAACACATGACCCCACCAGATATCCTAGATCAAGCTGTCATCAAGGAAGAAAGAAAAAGATAGAAGACCTTGTGGAAATGATGTTCAGGTAAGCTGAAAGGTTAAAAGATTTTAACAAACAGTTTGTAAATGGCGAGATGTGTAGGTTGGCCCTCTAGCTGGTTATCTGTGATCAGCCAAATGTTAACTTTGCATTTCTCATTTTGAGCCATTTAAAGTGATAAACATTACACTTAAAGGCCTAATATCTAAATTTAATTGCGTATTGCCAGCACTTTGAATACTGACTAGGCGAACTAAATGTTTTTTTTAAACAAATTATGTCTCATCATTCAATAAAAGTATTATCGCTTGTTTTCTTTATCAATATTGCTGTCCATTTGAAAGTGTCCTTGATAGTATTATCTGGTTTGCAATGTTATAAAATGTGAGACAGACCACTAGAGCATGCACTTACAAATTAGCTCACATTTGCGTTGTATGTTTGAGAGCGATACTGTTAAACTTGGTTAGAGCTTGTCACTGCTTCAATAAAGAGCCATTCTATGATCAGAGATCTGGAGTCATTGGAAGCTCTGACAGCACCGAATGAAACAGTCAAGACATGTACAAAACACGGCAGAGGAGACGGAGCTTACTTTGTCATCCAGTTCCTGTTTGAGTTGCTGGTACATCCTCTGGAGAAGTGTGTGCGCTTCCTCTTTGGTGCGCAGCTCCTCCATCAGCTTGTCGCACTCCTCCTTCATCTTCTCAAGCTTGACACGCAGTGCCCTACACAGTTCCCTGTCTGATGCGGCATCCACCTCATAGGGAGAAAATGCATTTAAAGCCATTTTTCTGCAGAAAGGTGGATGTCACTTTGCCAATTACTATGACACTGTTGTTTTTTGTGTCGAGTTCCTTTTAACCATTTGTGATTTTTGACTGGTTTTTTTCAAATCTAATTAATTTCCATCCCTGCTGATGTCAACACTACTGATATCCTGCGCCTCAGACGCTTGCATGTGCACGACTAATCATATATATAATATATATATGTACCCCACAGCACTTATATATATATATAGAGAGAGAGAGAGAGATTTATTTCTGATTTTTCCCTTTTTCTCCCAATTTATTGGCCAATCAATCCCTATTTTAGTTCAAACACCCACCCTTGTACTACATGCATTTGCCAACTGCAACTCTCCGGCTGGCAGTCTCGAAGGAGACGCCTCGCCACTTTCGTGATACGGCGAATCCAGGCCGAACCACTGCTTTTTCCGACACACACACAGACGCATTCATGTGACGAACACAAGCCGACTCCGCCCCCCTCCCGAAGACAGCGTTGCCAATTATTGCTGCTTCATCGAATCCGGCCATACTCGGTTCTGACGAGACCGAGGCGCGAACCCTGGTCCCCAGTGGGCAACTGCATCGACACAAAGCCGATGCTTAGACTGCTACACCACAGCACTAAATTTAACGATATGTTTGCGTCCACTGGTAAACATGGAAAAGAGTGAAAATCAGATTTGAAACTAGACACTTCATTTAGTAGAGGGTAGATCTAAGGATAGACGGTGTTGTGCATTATCATTTCCTCTATTTACATCTGTTGGAGGATGCAATGTGATTGTAAAGCCCCGTGGGGCTTAACTGTGATTTGATATTCAAATAAATTGGACTTGACACTGGACTAAGGGCTATTTGGTAATTAATCAGTTATAAAGAGTTTTATATTATTCAAATGATTGAAGTGCCACCTTACGAATCATATGTATGACGAGTTGAACGGTGAACCCACACAATTGTGAAAATGCCTTAGCTCAGAGTCTTTGAGGTATAAAGGTTTGCCAAAAATCAATATTAAATCATCCATCCATCCACCGCTTATCCTGCTCTCAGGGTCGCGGGGATGCTGGAGCCTATTCCAGCACCCTGGACAGGCCACCAGGCCATCACAGGGCCCACACACACGCACACACACACATTCATTCCTAGGGACAATTTAATACGACCAATTCACCTGACTTACATGTCTTTGGACTGGGAGGAAACCGGAGCCCCTGGAGGAAACCCACCCAGACACGGGGAGAACATGCAAACTCCACACAGAGGATGACCTGGGATGACCCACCAAGGTTGGACTACCCTGGGGCTCAAACCCAGGACCTTCTTGCTGTGAGGCGACCGCGCTAACCACTGCGCCGCCCAATATTAAATCAAACAGACACAATTCGCAATACCTGGAATCGGCCATTCTTTTCAACATTAAGAATGGGAAACTTCAGAATAAGTAGATCCCAATGTCAAGGATCAAATGGTAGTTTGAGCCCTTGCAAAAATGTAGAAGTGCAGTAGACATCAGGATTCAGCCAAATCCTTTAAGCACCATTTAGAACGGGTGGGCAACCTTATCCAGAAAGGGCCGGTCTGGGTGCAGGTTTTTGTTTCAACCAAGCAGTTACACACCTGATCCCACTAATCAACCAGTACAGTCACTGCTGAGGAACCTAATTAGGAGACACAGGTGTGTAACTGCTTGGTTGGAACAAAAACCTTCCCCCACACCGGCCCTTTCTGGATAAGATTGCCCACCCCTGATCTAGAATCATTACGTATCATCATGCAAAACTACAGATATGGTAAAAACAAAGAAAATACAGAACTAAAAATGAGGACTCAAGGGTGCAGAGGAGAAAGGGGCAAAGACAGCCTGTGTGTGTGCGTGTGTGTTTGTTGAAAAAGATCTTTGGAAGTGAAGGTAGAGGAAAAAGATCTTTGGAAGTGAAGGTAGAGGAAAAAGATATTTGGAAGTGAAGGTAGAGAAAGGAAGTTTGAAAATACAAAACTGGAGGGAAGGAGAGGGAAGAGAGCGGGGGATTAGGACAAAGAGTGAGGCAGAGAAAGAAAATAGAGGAGAAACGGAGAGTAAGAGGACAAGGACAAGAAAAGAATATTTTAAGTCAATTTCTTGACAGTTGAACATATCAGAATCACAATATAGCCTTTTGGCTATGCTGTATGGATATTGGGTGGGCTTCTTAGGGACATCTGCAGCACCCGCAGGCTAGCTATTTAAAAACATTCCACCAAATGCCCTTGTCCCCACTGCACTCTGAAACGACACCATTACAATGAGCTATGTCAGATATTAATGCTATTCTGCGCAGCTAATGGGCTAAACTCAACCATATCAGGGAGGACCATGCCCCTTAAGAAACAACGTACCCACAGGGGCTCATCACTAGAGATATGGGGGTTGGGGAGTGCCGAGGGTGGCGGTGTGAGGGTTGGGGGGTGAGTAAGTAGAGTACAGTCCCGTATCTCCACCGCTGCCTTGATGAGGCTTCTGGAGAGGATGAGAACTGATATCAGAGTTTTTAAATATTCAAGCCTGGAGCTTTGGAGAGGCCACAAGGACTCATGGGGCACCGTACAGCTCAGTTGTCCTCGCTTCACCCCTGCTCAGAGGACGGAGGCCCGACCAATGAGGAAAATTAAACTAAATGAGAATTTAGTCTGTGTGTCGCTGACTCGGAAATTTGCCAGATGTTTGGTGGCTGAGGCGTGTTACCCAGTGCAGACTTTCAGATATGTGCCAATGATACTTAAAATGTCAATTACAGTGCACCAAGGTCTGTGATCCATACTATGGCGGAGAGGGGAAAAGAAACTCTCTTTGGTTGACTTCTGACATTGAAATCTCCTAAGACTTTAAGAAATTAGAGAAGATGTCATGCATAATACATAAACCATGGGTTTAAAAGCCCCACTGCAAACAGTGCCCCAAGGTATGATTTTGATTTAAATTTTCCATAAGCAGCGGGTGTTTTCAAAGTAGCACATTTATAGAAGGGCCCCACCTTGACCTCCTGGATGTAGGCTTGCATCTCATCCCGCTCCTTCCTGCAAAGCCTGAGTGTCTCCTGCAGCCCGTGGTCCCTCTTGGCCTTGCTGTCCTCTACCATGGCCCTTAGGCTATCCAGTTCCTTCTGGTGTACCTCTCTCTCCAGCTGTAGCTGCTGGCCCAATGAGGCTCTCTCCTCCTGGGCAGCAGTCAGTCTGGCCCGTAGCTCCGACATGCCCCTTTGGAGCTCCTTCCTGGAGCTCTCCTCCTCAGACAGCTGCTGGGCTAGCTTGGCTCGAGCTGAGGTCAGCTCCTTCAGGGTGGCCTGAAGCTCAGCCTGGGCCGCCTGGTCCTTCTGGGAGCAGTGGGTCTGTTTGGCAGCTTGCTTGTCCAGCCTTTGGTTCTCTTCCCTAAGCTGTGCCTGGATGACAGTGTGACGCTGGGCCTCCTCTTCTAAAACTGCTGATGCTAGCCTCACCTAGTGTTAGGGTCACTGTTAGGGCTATTAGGCACTTTGGTGATTCTACATCTGATAGAATCTGACCTCTTTCGTTAGAAAAGAGGAAGAGTTTCATATGACAACCAAAATTGTTCATTCTGTGTTCTATTTTTCTGAAGTAGCTAATACAGCATCATAGTCATCCCTATTGAATAGGAAACGAAATAGCTGTTGGTTAATTTTTATCCCAAGGCCCTCACCTCTTGGATTTCCCGCTCTATTGACAGGTGACGCTGCCTGGTCTCAGACAGCTCCATATCCTTGCGATGGAGCTCCTCCTCACGCTGGGCCAATCGGCTGAGGACGTCAGTGAGCTCCCTGTGGACTGCCTCTGTCTGCAGACTCAGCGCCTTCAGCTGGGTCTGGGAGCTCTCCTTCTCCTTGGTTGCCTGAAGGGAACATTAGGAGGGGAGGGAGCATGGTAACGATAGAGAGAGAGAGAGAGAGAGAGAGAGAGAGAGAGAGAGAGAGAGAGAGAGAGACAGAGAGAGAGAGAGAGAGAGAGAGACAGAGAGAGAGACAGAGAGAGAGACAGAGAGAGAGACAGAGAGAGAGAGAGAGAGAAATTCAAGTTATGGATAAGGAAGGAGAAAGTGAGAAAAGAAAGGAGGGAGAAGGGGTGCAAGGAAGAGCTATCAGAGATAGTGATGAGAGAAAGTAAGAGGAAGAGAGACAGAGAGAGAGAAACATATGCAGTACCAGCTCTTGTGCTGATAGGAAAATGCTAGCACTCAGCTCCCCGATAAGGGACAATGGTCAGGTCTGTTCAAGGCAGATTGGTTCTAATACGCAAGCTTTGACTCGAATCTGCAAAGACTTTCTTGGAGCTCAGCGCCTAATCATTTAATTGAGCACTTAATTCTCCCTCCTAATTCATTAAGGGACCAGAAATGATTTTTGTAATTAATTCGCCTCACGTCGAGTGTGCCAGGTGGGAGTCTGTCCGTCTGTCTGTGAGGCGCATGGCTGCTGACTGTGAGTTTGGAGGTGACTCTTTCACTTCAAATGGAATGGCACTCAATGAGAGGTGACTTTCAAGTTAATTATAATAGGCAAGTTGTTAATAATTCAGCTACTGTAAGGACAACCACCATAATATGAATAAAATTGTATTTAAAGGTGCTACATACAAACTTTCGAACACTAATATAGCAGCAAACAACTATTTGCTATGTAAAGAGATAGTGGAGTAATGGCGTCCTGAGCAGAGAGTGACGTCACTCTCCCTCTGTGTGTGTTATAATCCCGAGTTTCTCTGTTCTTGTTTCACAGGCCGGTCCGGCCACGGGGGGGGGGGGGGGGGGTTCGTTTTGGTTTGGTCTGAGATGCTGGTGCCTAATCATAGCACCTTTAACAAGTCTAGCTGCACTAGTGCTCATTACTGTTGGTGCAGAAATGAAAAGGCATCATTAGATAAATGAGCAGAGGCATGGATGAAAAGAAAAATATAAACTCTTTCAAAGGAAAAGAGTGAAGCACTGATGGAGCCTCACATTGTGCATTCTTCTGCGTGGAGTTAGTGATACAGTTTTTTCAGGTTACACTATGACTGCTGATGTCCCTTCAGAACAGCAGTATAGCTGTGTTGCTACAGTATATAACAAATATGTAGCATTGGTAATATGAGACACTTAATATAGTATAGACCAGTGTTTCTCAACCCAGTCCTCAAGGAACCCCTATCCTGCATATTTTCTTTGCAACCCTGAATAGGGACCTGTTTGTAGTTATTTAACCAATCAGCAATGAATTTTGTCAGATGTTGCACACCTTGCATAATTAAGTGCTGCGAGATGATTGGTCGAGTAAGTACAAGCAGGGCTACCTATGCAGGGTTACAATGAAAATCTGCAGGATAAGGGTTCCTTGAGGACTGGGTTGAGAAACACTGGTATAGACCAACTAGCACAGACTCGCAAATTATTTAGTGACGATGACAAAGCAGGGGTTAAGATTGTCTGTCATACAGCATAGATAAAAAACAAATCAACAGGCAAGATACTCAGTCAACTTAATCTGAGCCTTCTCTGCGCAGTCACCAGATAAAACAAAAAATATATTCAATAAGATAAAGTGGCCACATCTTAGCTACAGTGTAGCCGATAATGTGGCGGAACTGTTATACTACCCTAGTACTGGGTAGGACCCTGTTGGCTTTGAGAACAGCCCCAATTTGTTTTAGGCAGCATGGAATTAACAAGGTGCTGGAAAATGTTACACAAGGAACTTGACTCATGCTGACTTTCTGGCAGATGTTTGGGCTCTCATTCATGCTGCAAACCTCCAGTTCTACCTCATCCCAAATATATATATATATATATATATATATATATATATATAAATATATATATATATGCCAGGTGCTGCCCGGCAGCTGCCCCCTGCTCCTAGCTACACAGCTAGGATGGGTTAAATTCAGAGGAAGAATTTCCCCACAGGGATCAATAAAGTGAAAAAGTAAAAAAAGTATATAAATCAAAATAGGGTAGACTGTGCCAGGTAAGCATACACGCAGTCAGCAACAATGCCTTGGTGCAATATGGCATTCATCAAAATGACTTTCAACTGGTATTAAACGACTGTTTCACTTAACCTTAAAAAATTACCTCATCAAATTGTCAAGAACTCCTGCTAGGATTTCAATGAAAACCAGAAGGCAGGACCATATCACCCCTATTTTAGCTTCCTTTCATTGGCTGCCTGTAGGTCTTAGAATATATTTTAGGTTTTACTAATTACTTTTAAATGCACTTCTTGGTCTGGCTTCTAGCAATATTTCTGACCTTTTAACCCTGTATGAACTAGCGTGAGTTCCTCTGGCAGGGTCCTCTTAGCTGTTCCAAAGTCCTGACTTAAGATTTAGGGTGACCAGCCTTTTGCTGTCAGAGCCCTGGCGCTTTGGCTAAGGATATCAGGCTAGCAAACTCAGTGTCCTCTTTTAAATCACTTCTGAAGATGTAATTTTATTAGTAGGCATTTCGTTTCTGGCTGTTTTTAATCATTCTTGTCTGGATTGCTCTATATATCTATATCGATATATCTATCTATCTATCGATATATACACACACACACACACACACATATATACACTCACCGGCCACTTTATTAGGCACACCTGTCCAACTGCTCGTTAACGCAAATTTCTAATCAGCCAATCACATGGCAGCAACTCAATGCATTTAGGCATGTAGACATGGTCAAGACGATCTGCTGCAGTTCAAACCGAGCATCAGAATGGGGAAGAAAGGGGATTTAAGTGACTTTGAATGTGGCATGGTTGTTGGTGCCAGACGGGCTGGTCTGAGTATTTCAGAAACTGCTGATCTACTGGGATTTTCACACACAATCATCTCTAGGGTTTACAGAGAATGGTCCGAAAAAGAGAAAATATCCAGTGAGCGGCAGTTCTGTGGGCGAAAATGCCTTGTTGATGCCAGAGGTCAGAGGAGAATGGCCAGACTGGTTCGAGCTGATAGAAAGGCAACAGTAACTCAAATAACCACTCATTACAACTGAGGTATGCAGAAGAGCATCTCTGAACGCACAACACGTCGAACCTTGAGGCAGATGGGCTACAGCAGCAGAAGACCACACCGGGTGCCACTCCTGTCAGCTAAGAACAGGAAACTGAGGCTACAATTCGCACAGGCTCACCAAAATTGGACAATACAAGATTGGAAAAACGTTGCCTGGTCTGATGAGTCTCGATTTCTGCTGCGACATTCGGATGGTAGGGTCAGAATTTGGCGTCAACAACATGAAAGCATGGATCCATCCTGCCTTGTATCAACGGTTCAGGCTGGTGGTGGTGGTGTAATGGTGTGGGGGATATTTTCTTGGCACACTTTGGGCCCCTTAGTACCAATTGAGCATCGTGTCAACGCCACAGCCTACCTGAGTATTGTTGCTGACCATGTCCATCCCTTTATGACCACAGTGTTCCCATCTTCTGATGGCTACTTCCAGCAGGATAACGCGCCATGTCATAAAGCTCGAATCATCTCAGACTGGTTTCTTGAACATGACAATGAGTTCACTGTACTCAAATGGCCTCCACAGTCACCAATCTCAATCCAATAGAGCACCTTTGGGATGTGGTGGACCGGGAGATTCGCATCATGGACGTGCAGCCGACAAATCTGCAGCAACTGCTTGATGCTATCATGTCAATATGGACCAAACTCTCTGAGGAATGTTTCCAGTACCTTGTTGAATCTATGCCACGAAGGATTAAGGCAGTTCTGAAGGCAAAAGGGGGTCCAACCCGGTACTTGCAAGGTGTACCTAATAAAGTGGCCAGTGAGTGTATATATATATATATATATATATATATATATATATATATATATATATATACATATACATATATATACATATATATATACATACACAGTGCACCCGGAAAGTATTCACACCCCTTCACTTTCCCCACATTTTACAGCCTTATTCCAAAATGGATTAAATTCCTTTTTTTTCTCATCATTCTACACACAATACCCCATAATGACAAAGTGAAAAAGGTTTTGTAGAAATTTTTGCAAATTTATTAAAAAATAAAAAACTGAAATATTGCATGTACATAAGTATTCACACCCATTGCTATGACACTCAAAATTGAGCTCACTTTCATCCTGTTTCCACTGATCATCCTTGAGATGTTTCTACATCTTGATTGGAGTCCACCTGTAGTAAATTCAACTGATCGGACATAATTTGGAAAGGCACACACCTGTCTATATAAGGTCCCACTGTTGACAGTGCATGTCAGAGCAGAAACTAAGCCATGAAGTCAAAGGAATTGTCTGTGGACCTCCAAGACAGGATTGTATCGAGGCACAGATCTGGGGAAGGGTACAAAAAAATTTCTACAGCTTTGAAGGTCCCGAAGAGCACAGTGGTCTCCGTCATTCGTAAATGTAAGAAGTTTGGATCCACCAGGACTCTTCCTAGAGCTGGCCACCCAGCCAAACAGCAATCAGGGGAGAAGGGCCTTGGTCATGGAGGTGACCAAGAACCCGATGGTCACTCTGACAGAGCTCCAGCGTTCCTCAGTGGAGATGGGAGAACCTTCCAGAAGGACAACCATCTCTGCAGCACTCCACCATTCAGGCCTTTATGGTAGAGTGGCCAGACGGAAGCCTCTGCTCAGTAAAAGGCACATGGCAGCCCGCTTGGAGTTTGCCAGAAAGCACCTAAAGGACTCTCAGACCATGAGAAACAAGATTCTCTGGTCTGATGAAACCAAGATTGAACTCTTTGGCCTGAATGCCAAACGTCACATCTGGAAGAAACCAGGCAAATCTCATCACCTTGCTAATACCATCCCTACAGTGAAGCATGGTGGCGGCAGCATCATGCTGTGGGGATGTTCTTCAGCGGCAGGAACTGGGAGACTAGTCAGGATCGAGGGAAAGATGAATGGAGCAACGTACAGAGAGATCCTTGATGAAAACCTGCTCCAGAGCGCTCAGGACCTCAGACTGGGGCGAAGTTTTACCTTTCAATGCGACAACGACCCTAAGCACACAGCCAAGACAATGAAGGAGTGGCTTCAGGCCAGGTCTGTGAATGTCCTTGAGTGGCCCAGCCAGAGCCCAGACTTGAACCTCATTGAACATCTCTGGAAAGACCTGAGAATCTAACCTTAACCATCTAACCTTACAGAGCTTGAGAGGATCTGCAGAGAAGAATGGGAGAAATACCCCAAATATAGGTGTGCCAAGCTTGTCGCTTCATACCCAAGAAGACTTAGGGCTGTAATCACTGCCAAGGGTGTCTCAACCGAGTACTGAGTAAAGGGTGTGAATACTTAAGTACATGCAATATTTCAGTTTTTTATTTTTAATAAATTTCTACAAAACCTTTTTCGCTTTGTCATTATGGGGTATTGTATGTATATTGATGAGAAAAAAAAAGGAATTTAATCCATTTTGGAATAAGGCTGTAACATAACAAAATGTGGGGAAAGTGAAGGGGTGTGAATATTTTCCGGATGCACTGTATATGTATATATATATTATTATTATCATTCATTCATTATCCAAACCGCTTATCCTTACTCAGGGACACGGGGATCCTGGAGCCTATCCCAGCAGTCATTGGGCAGCAGGCGGGGAGACACTCTGGACAGGCCGCCAGTCCATCACAGAGCCGACACATTTACACCTAGGGACAATTTTAGTACGGCCAATTCACCTGACCTACATGTCTTTGGACTATGGGAGGAAACCGGAGCACCCGGAGGACACCCACGCAGACACGGGGCGAACATGCAAACTCCACACAGAGGACGACCCCCAAGGTTGGACTACCCTGGGGCTCAAACACAGGATCTTATTGCTGTGAGGCAATCATGCTAACCACTGCGCCACCATGCCGCCCATTATCCGGGTGCTCCAGTTTCCTCCCAGTCAAAAGACATGTAGGTCAGGTGAATCGGCCATACTAAATTGTCCCTAGGTATGAATATGTGTGTGTGTGTGTGTGTGTGTGTGTGTGTGTGGGCCCTGTGATGCACTGGCAGCCTGTCCAGGGTGTCTCCCCGCCTGCCGCCCAATGACTGCTGGGGTAGGCTCCAGCATCCCCATGACCCTGAGAGCAGGATAAGTGGTTTGGATAATGGATGGATGGATAACATAATACTTGCTAAATGTATGTGATCGTTCTCAAAGAGTGTGTTTAAGATGACAGAGAATTTATCCACATTGCCTCAGCTATAGCTACAATCTGGTTAGTTCAGTAATAGTTCAGTAGTGATGCACTTATAATACAATGTGTTAAATATATCACTTTAAACCGACCTGTCGGGCCTTATCACTATGAAGCTGAGTCTGGGCCTTCATCTCCTCTAGCTCCTTCTGCAGTCTCCTGCACTTAGCTCTCCACTGGCGCACAGCATCCTGGGCCCTGGTCTTCAACTCATCTTTGCTCCTCATGCTCTCCTGGAGCAGTGCCTCTGCCTCTTTTCTCTCCTCCTGGCCTCGGCCCTGGGAGAAGTGGAATATGATGTATGAATGGGTGCATGAAAGGATGAATTAATTAATTAAAAAATGACTTGAGGTATATTTTGTTTCATATCATCTCCATTGGAATTTCTTGAAATAGTGGTTGGGGCCCAAATTAGGGCCACCGGCCCAACTTAAATGGGTCTCCACACCACAACATTCATTATTTTGATTTTATGCACAGGGGTCCAACAGGAGGGAACTAATTAAATTTCTTATTTAAGTCCCAGGCTGACACAGATCATGAACACCTGCTTTAAATGGCCCCTCTGCCTCTCAATAAAATTATGACATAACATTTAACCTCTGCTTTTTTCTTTTTAAGAAAAATAAATAAAGCACAATACCTGCATTTCCTTTAACTGTGCCAGAATGCGCAGCTGCTGTTGCTCTCGGCTTGCCAGGTCTGATGACAGCTCCTGAGATAGAGTGGAATGAGGGGAATACAGTTGAGGGGGTATGGTACAGCTTAATTCTAAAAAAAAAAAAAAAAAATACATTTTTTGGTTGGTTGCTCAACATTTCAAATTGTGAAAGGAATGACACCTTGCATTCATTCAGAAATGTCTCATGTTACAGATCCTAACTGTCGCACAGTTTAAACTGTCAAAATAGCTGGCACGTCCAATAGCTTTGGATTCCACTGAGATGACAGAATCATTTGCGAAAGCATAAATGGGAGATGTTGCTTGACACTTTGATTTCTGTCGTTGGCTGGCAGGAGTATTTATCTACTAAGCATTAATTAACCTTAAAGGTGAAAAGCGGAGAGGGCGGATGAGAGAGAAGAGAGCCAGAAGGATGAGGAATAAAGAAGGGAAGGGGAGAGGGAACGATAGAGGGTATAGATTGGAAGGACGAAACAAGTGAGCACAGAATGAGGGAGGGAGAAGGGAGTTCGAAGAATGAGACAAAAACAGGGAGACGATGAGAAAATAGAAGGGTGAAAATAGAAGGGCAGCAGGCAAAGAGAGGGAGGTGAAAGAAGGTTAAGGCAATGTTTACGCAACGGCTACAATTGGATTATATGCCAGGCTGAAAGAGGTCCAGGAGTTGCACTGGATAAACTGTTCATATCCACAGGAAAATCACTACCACTCTTAAGTTACAAATTTGATTGAACTTTAAAACCAGGGCAAGTCAGCTTTCTGTCCTCCTCTTTGAGGTATTTACATATAGTTTCATCTATGAGTAAATTAGTCAGAAATTTAAGAATTGCTGTCACATATAAATATAGTCACAGAGAAACTGAATTTTCTACCTTACTTTCCTCATTATGCTCTGTTCTTTCTCATTTGCCTTAGACATGGGAATCATTCCAAAGCTCTGTTTTGATCTTGACATTAAAACCATGCGAGATGCCCCAGGTGGTACATGCAAACCTCACTTCATCTTATAACACCTACTCGGCAAAAGAGGATGCGTGGGAGTATAAAAAATACTTTTCAGTGAAAGAAACATGGCAGATTGGAGAAATGTGCCAATGCTTAAAGCGCAGCTATTTCTACTAAGACTTTATTGATGCCCGTCATAGCCTTGAATACCCCAGCTTAGTGAAGGGCTGGTTTTGTGTTGGGGGAGGGTTGTGTCTCGTTACAGTGACAGAAGTGACAGATCGCACCCTTGTGAGGATAAACGATTGGTGGCTGACTTCTGATCTCCGATTCAGACTGTCACTTCATCTGACAATTCTAAGAGGATCAAGTGGCGAGGAGTTGGCTGAGGATGCGACCACGGATGAGATGAGCCCAGACAAACTGAAGTATCCCCTGCATGTGTTCACACGGCCACACTCACGCAGATCCCCGTGTGTAGACAGTACGCAACTCGTCTGTGCAGAGGTTGAGATGTCCACGGTTACTCCGATCCATTTTTGCTATGAGGAATTTTTCACAGTATTTCTATCTCTTTAGAATGTAAATAGCAAAAAGAAAAAAAGAGAGGCAAGATGGGACAGGTTGGGGGATGATTGTCAAAGTAGATTTGATCCAGCCAGGGCACCTGCTGAAATGCTAGAGGTGCCTAACTCTTTTTAACACAAACATACTGGCTCACAAAGTCACACACCTCAACCTGAGTGCAGAGCTGGACCCGCTCCCTTTCTTTGCGTTCCAGAGCCCTCCTCAGATCATCTACCTCACTGAGGATGGAGGCCTTGCTCAGCTGGGCTCGCAGCTCTGCAACTTCTTTTACCAGATCTGAGCGTTCTATAAGATACATACGTATGTATGCATATACATACACGGAAAGAAACATTGCATTATCAAATCATTTTAAAAGATGGCAAAAGCTGGAGGTAATACATTGGAAAAAACATGAAGTAGGAGGAAAATTATACAGGAGAGATGAGAACAAAAGTCCGAGAGTTTTTCAAGAAAAAGCAATTAAACCCACTTTATGCATAAAGGGTGTGTGTGGAAGATGTGAGGTAATTCTTTTTCTTAAGGTAAAGGGAAAATTTGGGGGGAAAATTCTTATTCAAGTATCGGTTCCATTGTCTCCTAGCATTTTCTTAGTGCACATACATGTTATGTATTTAATCAATTAATTTTGGGATTGACTAATTGCTAGTAGAAAAAATGAGAAAATGGAAACCTTTATAAGATTTAAATGATGTGAACTTAACATAACTACTATTTTGGTAGAAAATTTAAAGACAACATACATAAATACATGTGATTGAGAAGGTGCTGTCATTCATTAACGTGATTAAATTTCTATGAAATCTGCATGAATGAAAATGGAATCTAACTGCATAAACATGTCTAATCAGCTGATCCTGTCAGAAGAGTCATTCTAAAGCTTTTCACTTCCTTTTGACAGTTTCTGATGCTCTAAAATCAATACTGATACATAAAAAGCAATGGTACTAAAAGGTATGATTTTTAATACCCTCCCCTATCCTCATCACTTTCCTCTCTCCTCCTATTCTAGAAATGCCCTCGCTCCTCATCTTCCACGACCAAAGCTTAGCCCCATCAATCCCCTGTTCGCCAGATAGCGTCTCTTTCCTTACTGCCCCTCTATCTTGAGCTGCATCGCTCCATTTCAACTCCTTTCCAGCCAAATCCTCTCCACCCATCCTCACTCTTACCCTCTTCCCCTCACGCCTTCCAATGTATCCCTACTTACTAATCTTCCCTCTCAGAAAATACTGCTCCTGTCTTCCCTTCATCCACCATTGCCCTAAGACCTAATTTCAGTACCTGGCCCTCCTCGTCCTCCTCTGTCTTCCCTGTTCATGTGCTGGGCATAGGGCAGCACTGAGAGTTGGGAGACCTCCCTTTGCAGGTCCAGATGGGCGCCCTGAAGCTCCAGCTTCTCCTTCTCTGTCCTCAGCAGCTCGCCACGCATATCTTCCACCTTGAGGGTGATGCACCCGCGAAAGGGCACAAAGGCATGGCCATTTAACTGTCTGACTTTTGGTCCAAACAGCGTTTTGAAAATGACCATTTGTTCATGTACAGATACATGCAGGCACACAAACACACGTGCACACACACACACACCTGTTGCAGGAGGGAGTCTCTGTTGTTCTCTGACTGTTCCAACAATCCCCTGGCTTTCTCCAGCTCCTGTTCTGTCTACAAAATATAACACGGTGATAATACCAGATCAGTCAATAATACACTAGCGTTCTGGAAATTAAAATATCAACAGCAGGAAGCTTTTTTAATTCGAAGTTTCAGCATTAGATTCAAAACGAGATTCACCTATCAGTAATACTTTTAGGTAGGCCTACATAAAATGTTACTTGAAAACAACGTTATCTCTTAAGAAGTCATAATCTGAGTCTATCTGGTTATTGTACATGGGTTGAGGAAGAGTTATGAAACCAACTGAAGTGAACAGCATGTAATGTTTCAGGTCAATGGTTTTGTGCTGCATTGAATTGCTAACAGCTAAATAGCAAAGCTGCCCATTTCAAAATTGACAAAACCTTTCAAAACCTTGAATTTGCGAATAAATTCTTGTGGAGATCTTTGAGACTATTCACTCACCGCAGCTAAAACCCACCTTGGTCTTCTCTCGCTCCGATTTTAGTAGTCTGGCTCTGATGTTTTCCACTCTCTCCTGCCCATGGGCTTGGGGTGTCCTTACAGCCTATTACAACACAGACACAAACAAAGGGCTCAGAAAATGCTACAATCGCCTGGACAAATAAAAGTACTGCGAGAACAACAATAGAAGGGGTGCTATTGAGTCACTACTTGCTACGTAGCATCCATCTTGTCGTCTTGGAACAGGAGACTGGCATCATGGTGGATTTGTAGAAGGGCTTAAAGATCAATCCTGCTCTTTCTGAGCAGGCTGCGGTGATAAATTACAGACTGCTAGCAATAACATTCACCCGAGTGACTCATCATCTATTTGATTCACATCACAGTGGGCCCACCGGTGGGGGAATAAACACACAGGGTCCTCCCTCTTTCCTGCTCTTTAGTACTAAAGGAGATTATTTTCCTCTTCATTCCCTCTCACTTGTTTATTTACCCTTAATTTTGGGACAAATGCATTATTTCCCATTGCTACGAGCCCTGCTGGTGTCCCATTAGGGCACTGCTGTGGAGAGGGACTCAAATGAATCAGCAGCTACTATCATCACACTGTGGGAAAAAAAGATCACTTTCTGAAAGGTTACAGGTCTTCATGAAGCTACGGTGCCCCTCTGTGGTGAAACCATAAACTGCAGTGGTTTGGACAGTGGTGAGGTTAGAAGGTCGCGTGAGTAGTGTCTGTATTGCCAAAGTGCACTTAATGACAGTGCTTTTTCAGGCTTTCATAACTAGCGGTCTGTCTGAGACATTTTTCAGGTAGCAACCAAACAGTATTTGAAAAAAAGCAGAAATTGTTGAAAGGTCTCATATAATAGCTTCCTGAAATACTACATGATTGTGACCAATTCCATTTTTAAATAAAGCAAGTAGCTATGTGCCCTTTGCAGTCCCATAAAGCACAGCAGGAAAGGTAGTTGCAACCGCATGCATTGCAGAACATATTATCTAACTGACAGAGAAAATGACAGTAGTGTAATGAGGAGCAAAAAAATGTGAAAAGATGTTGAGGTTGATGGTTGAAGTTGGGGGGAGGGTGTAGTGGGGAGGATGTTGCATTGAGTGCTATAAGCAGAAGAGGGAGGAGAAGCAGGGGAAGGACACAGAGGAAAAGCATCACCTCCTGCAGATCATCAGACATGGCCACCCGCTGCCTTGGCCGTCTCGCTCTCTCGTCACTCTGCCACTCGGAGTGCACCTCCCTCTCCAGCTCCTGCAGATGTTGCTCCACTCGAGATTCTACCGCCTGACAGTCAAACAGAGACAGACAGAAAAACCGACAGACAAATCAGAAGATGCCTTGCAGTAGGTCACACAAACTGCACAAATGCAGAAGTGTCAGAAAACGAAACCAGAAACATTAAGGCGTGGTAAGAGATCTTTATATATTTCTAGAGTGATTGGGAGTATAATCTGCAAGTTGCAATGATACCAAGTTCAATCTAGGAAAAAGTAAATCCCTTTTTAGAAGACTTTAGCTGTGCCCGAAATCACATACTATTTACAACATACTACATAGTATGTGTATTATCTTCCAGTGTACTATTAGTATGTGAGTAAAAAGCACAAGGGCTTTTCCAACACAATACTTCATCATAGAGCCATGGCACTTCCTTTCAGCTCTTGCCAGGTTAATGATGACAAGCTGTACACAAACTTCTACTAGTGTGGGGACCTACAGCTTTAAAGAAAAATAAATAAACAAGGTTTTCAGCACTTACTGCTTAGCAAATTGAAAAGTAATACTTAAATTTAAACTGTTCGGCCGTTCTGCCAATTAGGTTGTGGAATGCCCTTTGCTATTTTTTGTCATTGTCATGAAGTATCGCAATGCATTGTGGGATATTCATTGCAGCATAGTGTCAAGTGTTTGCATACGTCGATGTCATGCATGTAGTATGACATCCTGGCATTTTTCATGTACTTTTTGATGCATAATGTGATTTCAGACATACTTAAAAAACTCACATACTACTTTGGAGTAGTAAATAGTGTGCTAGTGTATGACTTCAGATGCAGCCAATGACTACCTCTTACCACTATATACGAACTGCCATAGAAAATAAAGCGATTAAAAAAAAAGTGTTTTTTGTACATTTATAGATAACTCTTTGTTTTAGTATTGGTGAAGGGAGGAACAATGCACCTTAATATTTTACTCATATATACACTCACTGGCCACTTTATTAGGTACACCTTGCTAGTACCGGGTTGGACCCCCTTCTGCCTTCAGAACTGCCTTAATCCTTCGTGGCATAGATTCAACAAGGTACTGGAAACATTCCTCAGAGAGTTAGGTCCATATTGACATGATAGCATCACGCAGTTGCTGCAGATTTGTCGGCTGCACATCCATGATGCGAATCTCCCGGTCCACCACATCCCAAAGGTGCTCTATTGGATTGAGATCTGGTGACTGTGGAGGCCATTTGAGTACAGTGAACTCATTGTCATGTTCAAGAAACCAGTCTGAGATGATTTGAGCTTTATGACATGGCGCGTTATCCTGCTGGAAGTAGCCATCAGAAGATGGGAACACTGTGGTCATAAAGGGATGGACATGGTCAGCAACAATACTCAGGTAGGCTGTGGCGTTGACACGATGCTCAATTGGTACTAAGGGGCCCAAAGTGTGCCAAGAAAATATCCCCCACACCATTACACCACCACCACCAGCCTGAACCGTTGATACAAGGCAGGATGGATCCATGCTTTCATGTTGTTGACGCCAAATTCTGACCCTACCATCCGAATGTCGCAGCAGAAATCGAGACTCATCAGACCAGGCAACGTTTTTCCAATCTTCTATTGTCCAATTTTGGTGAGCCTGTGCGAATTGTAGCCTCAGTTTCCTGTTCTTAGCTGACAGGAGTGGCACCCGGTGTGGTCTTCTGCTGCTGTAGCCCATCTGCCTCAAGGTTCGACGTGTTGTGCGTTCAGAGATGCTCTTCTGCATACCTCGGTTGTAATGAGTGGTTATTTGAGTTACTGTTGCCTTTCTATCAGCTCGAACCAGTCTGGCCATTCTCCTCTGACCTCTGGCATCAACAAGGCATTTTCGCCCACAGAACTGCCACTCACTGGATATTTTCTCTTTTTCGGACCATTCTCTGTAAACCCTAGAGATGGTTGTGCGTGAAAATCCCAGTAGATCAGCAGTTTCTGAAATACTCAGACCCGCCCGTCTGGCACCAACAACCATGCCACGTTCAAAGTCACTTAAATCCCCTTTCTTCCCCATTCTGATGCTCGGTTTGAACTGCAGCAGATCGTCTTGACCATGTCTACATGCCTAAATGCATTGAGTTGCTGCCATGTGATTGGCTGATTAGAAATTTGCGTTAACGAGCAGTTGGACAGGTGTGCCTAATAAAGTGGCCGGTGAGTGTGTGTGTGTGTGTATATATATATATATATACACACACACACACACACACACACACATACATATATATGCATATATGTATATACACTCACCGGCCACTTTATTAGGCACACCTGTCCAACTGCTCGTTAACGCAAATTTCTGGAGACAAAGCAAGAGAGGCAAGATTGAGATGGCTTGGACATGTGTGGAGGAAAGATGCTGAGTATATTGGGAGAAGGATGCTAAATATGGAGCTGCCAGGGAAGAGGAGAAGAGGAAGGCCAAAGATGAGGTTTATGGATGTGGTGAGGGAAGACATGCAGGTGGCTGGTGTGACAGAGGAAGACGCAGAAGACAGGAAGAAATGGAAACGGATTATCCGCTGTGGCGACCCCAAACGGGGGCAGCCGAAAGTAGTAGTAGTAGTAAATAACTTTTTCCCGGAAACCATCAATGGTGTTGATAAAAGTGCTCAACAAGTGAGGAGCGGAATATATATATATATATATATATATATATATATATATATATATGTGTGTGTGTGTGTGTAGTTTTATTGACAGCTGATGATTGCTTATAGCATGAAACAGACTTGTACTGTCTCATAGAGAATTTACTAGACTAACTGGATTTATATATATATATATATATATACACACATACACACACACACATATTGCAATATTAAATTTCAAGATTACTTTATTTGTCCCAAGAGAAATCTGTCTCGCACATAAAGGCTGCCACATAAAATTACACACATTATAGTGCAGTAACAGACATAAAGTGCATAAGCACAGATAAGTGAAGACACAAAGTGCATTCAAATTCATGCAACACTGCCTCTCATTTCACGCCCTCTGAGTTTAGGAGATTCCCTGATAGAGGGACGAAAAAGTTTTTATTCCTGTTCAGGTATCTTTTCTTGTATTTAAGTAGCATCTACCTGATGGAAGCAGTTCATCAGTGATAATTCTCCTAGCCTGTTTAGCTATTGTCTTCTCAAAGAGCATTTGGAGGAGGGATGCCCCCCCCCTCCCATCACTTTAATTGCTGTGTGGACAAGTCTGTTTATTTGTGATTTTAACTAAACTGATATGTTACCAAACCAAGCTGAATTCCGTAATGGAATATACTCTCTATCACAGCATGATAAAATAACATCATTACCCTCTGTCCAACCCCAAACACATTGAGTCTGTGTAAAAAGTAGAGTTGCTGTTGGATCCTGGTACATACAGAAATCACATGGACATTCCAAGACAGATTACAGCAAATATGTACACCCAAGTATTTGTAAGAATGAACCTGGGTAATACAACCGTTATGGATCAGTAGTAGAGAACGATCCTGCAGATGTCCTGGATCAAAAATCCTTCTGTTTTCTTAATGTTTACAATGACATGATGCTCATGACACCATTGTATAAACTTTTCAGCCACTAAACTAAAGCCAGAAATGCCAGTGTCTGGATCCATAAGTCCCAAGATGGCAGTGTCATCAGAAAACTTGCCAACAAAAGTGCTGGGATGACTGCTTGTATAATCATTTGTATATAATGTAAACAGAAGGGGAGAACTCACACATCCTTGAGGAATGTCTGCGTTAATGACTTTAGACTCAGATAATATCTGGTTCACTCGGACCTGCTGGGTCCTGTTGGTCAAAAAGGAGTGATACCACCTGATGACATATGGGTTAACAGGCATCTGTCTGAGCTTACTGAGAAGGATGTGAGGCTGCAGGGTATTAAAAGCAGAGCTGAAGTCTACAAAATAGCAGTCTGACATCGGCCTTGGGGTTTTCAAGGTGTTACAAACTAAAGCGTATTATGGTTAGTATTGCATCATCAGTGCGGCGATTGTCTTTATAGGCAAACTGATAAGAATCTAGTTGTCATTGTTTGACAGCTAGATTGTTATGTTTGACTTCAGCTTCCACATCATCATCTTTTCCAAGCACTTCATTACAGTAGAGGTCAGGGCTACTAGTCTATAGTCATTATTTTCCTAGAGAACAGGGTTTTTTGGAAGAGAATTGCCTTTTTCCAGAGAGATGGAACTATGTGAATCAACAGACCTTTGAAAGACAGAGACCCAGGCTGGTGTAAGTTCCTCTGCAAATGTCTTCAAAAGGAAAGCTGAGACACCATCAGGGCCTGTTGCCTTATTGGTGTTTGTTCTTTTAAATAGTCTTGTGAATTCTTTGGGACTAATGTCTATCCTTGGAACACAATCATCAGTTGTTATGGTGTTAATGACACTGTCACGTTCTAAAGAGAAATCATGTAAATCAAACCTAATGTAGAAGTTCCATCCATTATCCGAACCGCTTATCCTGCTCTCAGGGATGCTGGAGCCTATCCCAGCAGTCATTGGGTGGCAGGTGGGGAGACACCCTGGACAGACCACCAGGCCATCACACCGGGCCAACATACACACACACACACACACACGCACACATTCATACCTATAGGCAATTTAGTATGGCCAATTCACCTGACCTACTTGTCTTTGGACTGTGGGAGGAAACCGGAGCTCCATGAGAAAACCCACGCAGACACGGGGAGAACATGAAAACTCCACAGAGGACGACCCAGGACGACCCCCCCATAGGTTGGACTACCCCGGGGCTCGAACCCAGAACTTTCTTGCTATGAGGTGAAAGCGCTAACCACTGCGCCACTGTGCCACCCAATGTAGAAGTTGGTCAAGTCATTTTCCACAGTACTGTCATCTGTTGTGCATAATATTTTCCTGGTGGGAGTCATATTTGTAATAGACTTCATAGTGGCTCACAGTTTCTTCGTATTATTTGCAGCGAAGTCCTTTTCAATGGATTCCCTGTATTGTCTTTTTGTCATGTTGAGTTTCTGGTTCAGCTCCCTCTGTGCTGACCTACTTGCACTTAGTCCTTATTCCTGAAAGCAAGCCTCTTTCATATGATACAATCCTTGATGTCCTTAGTAATGTAGGACTTGTTTTTGGGATACTGTCTTATTGTCTTTTGAGGTATCACAGCATCCACACAGAAGTTAATATAAGCAGTGATGACTTCGGTGGATTTATTCAAATTGTTGTTATTCATGTAAGATGTCCCAGTCTGTGCTCAAGTAACATCCCTTCAGAGTTTCAATACTATCAGCAGACCAGACATTAACAGTTTTAACAAGAGGTTTGTTCCTCTTAAGAACTGAACGGCAGATGGGAATGAGCTGAACAGTATTGTGATTAGAATTGTATAGTGGAGGTTTGGCTCTAGCTGTATATCTACTACCACTTTCAGCGGTTCCCGTTAGGGGTCGCCACAGCGGATCATCCGTTTCCATCTCTTCCTGTCCTCTGCATCTTCCTCTGTCACACCAGCAACCTGCATGCCCTCTCTCACCACATCCATAGACCTCCTCTTTGGCCTTCCTCTTTTCCTTTTCCCTGGCAGCTCCATATTCAGCATCCTTCTCCCAATATACCCAGCATCTCTCCTCCACACATGTCAAAGCCATCACAATCTTACCTCTCTTGCTTTGTCCCCAAACCATCCAGCCTAAGCAGTCCCTCTAATATACTCGTTCTTAATCCTGTCCTTCTTCGTCACTCCCAATGGAAATCTTAGCGTCTTCAACTCGGCCACCTCCAACTCCGCCTCCTGTCTTTTCGTCAGTGCCACTGTCTCTAGACCATATAACATAGCTGGTCTCACAACCATTTTGTAAACCTTCCCTTTAACTCTTGCTGGTACCCTTCTGTCGCAAATCACCCCCGATACTCTTCTCCACCCACTCCACCCTACCTGCACTCTCTTCTTCACCTCTCTCCCGCACTCCCCGTTACTTTGTACAGTTGACCCCAAGTATTTAAACTCATACGCCATCCTCACCATTCCACTGTCCTCCCTTTCATTCACACATATGTATTCCGTCTTGCTCCTACTGACTTTCATACCTCTTCTCTCCAGTGCATACCTCCACCTCTCCAGGCTCTCCTCCACCTGCAACCTACTCTTGCTACAGATCACAATGTCATCTGCAAACATCATAGTCCACGGAGACTCCTGCCTGATCTCGTCCGTCAACCTGTCCATCACCACTGCAAACAAGAAAGGGCTCAGAGCCGATCCTTGATGTAATCCCACCTCCACCTTGAACCCATCTGTCATTCCAACTGCACACCTCACCACTGTCACACTTCCCTCATACATATCCTGCATCACTCCTACATACTTCTCCGCAACTCCAGACACCCTCATACAATACCACACCTCCTCTCTTGGCACCCTGTCATATGCGTTCTCTAAATCTACAAAGACACAATGTAACTCCTCCTGGCCTTCTCTATACTTCTCAATCAACATTCTCAAAGCAAACCTCACATCTGTAGTGTTCTTTCGTGGCATGAAACCATACTGCTGCTCGCTGATCCATCTCTATCTATATATGCGTTCTGGATATTTCCATAGCATTTGTCAAAGATTTTACTGTGTCTAGAGTCATATTTCATATACTGTTCAAACCCAGGTAATGACAATTCAAGTTTTCAATGGTTGAAATCCCCCAAAATGAGCAGGGGAGCATCTGGTGTATGTTGCAACCGTTTATGTACAGTCCACCATCTGGGCCACAGCTCTCCCTGCATTTCCCCTTGGGGGCACATAAACATCACAAATCACAATGTTCCAAACTCCCTCAGAAGGAAGAATGGCCTGAAACTAAAGCATAATTAGCTTAACGTCTGGGTTACAGATAGTCTATCGTGTGGTGTATTGCCTACACCAAAGCCATCCAACTCAATGAGTGAGCTAGAAATGTCCTAATGCAGCCAAGTTTCTGTAAAAACCATGATACATGACTCATGGTACTTGTAGCGGGTTCTGGTGTAAAGTTTGAGTTTGTTCATCTTATTCCTCAGTGAGCGCACATTGCACAGGATCATCGATGGAAGGGGTGGCCTATTCCCTCTTCTTCAGAGCCTCTGTCTTACTCCCCCTCATTTGCCTCTCCGCTGTTCCGCGGCCTTTCCCCATTCTCGGATTGGTTGTCTCACCATCAGCACCTCCGAGGTCTTTGAAGTTCTTTGGGCAGGTCGGTAAAAAGCTGTATTCTTGCCCCGCTGGAGGGTCACAGTGACAAGAGCTTTTCCCTGTCGTAAATGCACATTTCCTGTTGTTTCCGCAGAATGTTGTTGTTTAACCGTGGCTTACTGCGAAAAGCAGTAAAAGCAGTCCTGTGCAGCGAAATCTCCAAAAAACTCACCATTTCGCAGTGTTACATAACATTGATGCAAAAACAGAAACAAAACAAGGATGTATTAATCGCTCAATCACAATTAAAACACAATTTATACAGCAGCACAGTTGTCCGAGTCGCCTACAGAGTAACAACGTACTAAATTAGAGTATTTATTAAGCTATACCTTAAAGAATGCTGTCCTCTGTTGCAAACGCCATATGGTAGGGCGTCACTCAGCAGTGACTTCCGAAGAACACTTTTAAAGTCAAGATACTTCCACACTTCTACTGATGTTTACAAAACTAATAAAAGGTGTGTTTTTTGCTTGCTTTTTCTTTTCTTTTGAGGGTGGTGGTGAGGGGATGTGTGTTCGTAATCGATGACTGTTATTGTGATGACACATATTTTTCAATGAAATAAAAATAAATAAATAAAAACTCACCAGCGCCTGTTTCGGGGAGGGTGTCAAGTAATCTGTGAGGTTCTCCATTGCCCTCCTAGTATCAATATCAGACCTACAAGAACAAGAGCAAGAACAAGAAGAAAAAAGCCACTTAATTTTGTCATTGTACCTTACAACAAATTATATACACTACCGTTCAAAAGTTTGGGATCACATTGAAATGTCCATATTTTTGAAGGAAAAGCACTGTACTGTTCAATGAAGATAACTTTAAACTAGTCTTAACTTTAAAGAAATACACTCTATACATTGCTAATGTGGTAAATGACTATTCTAGCTGCAAATGTCTGGTTTTTGGTGCAATATCTACATAGGTGTATAGAGGCCCATTTCAAGCAACTATCACTCCAGTGTTCTAATGGTACAATGTGTTTGCTCATTGGCTCAGAAGGCTAATTGATGATTAGAAAACCCTTGTGCAATCATGTTCACACATCTGAAAACAGTTTAGCTCGTTACAGAAGCTACAAAACTGACCTTCCTTTGAGCAGATTGAGTTTCTGGAGCATCACATTTGTGGGGTCAATTAAACGCTCAAAATGGCCAGAAAAAGAGAACTTTCATCTGAAACTCGACAGTCTATTCTTGTTCTTAGAAATGAAGGCTATTCCATGTGAGAAATTGCTAAGAAATTGAAGATTTCCTACACCGGTGTGTACTACTCCCTTCAGAGGACAGCACAAACAGGCTCTAACCAGAGTAGAAAAAGAAGTGGGAGGCCGCGTTGCACAACTGAGCAAGAAGATAAGTACATTAGAGTCTCTAGTTTGAGAAACAGACGCCTCACAGGTCCCCAACTGGCATCTTCATTAAATAGTACCCGCAAAACACCAGTGTCAACATCTACAGTGAAGAGGCGGCTGCGGGATTCTGGGCTTCAGGGCAGAGTGGCAAAGAAAAAGCCATATCTGAGACTGACCAATAAAAGAAAAAGATTAAGATGGGCAAAAGAACACAGACATTGGACAGAGGAAGACTGGAAAAAAGTGTTGTGGACGGATGAATCCAAGTTTGAGGTGTTTGGATCACAAAGAAGAACGTTTGTGAGACGCAGAACAAATGAAAAGATGCTGGAAGAATGCCTGACGCCATCTGTTAAGCATGGTGGAGGTAATGTGATGGTCTGGGGTTGCTTTGGTGCTGGTAAGGTGGGAGATTTGTACAGGGTAAAAGGGATTCTGAATAAGGAAGGCTATCACTCCATTTTGCAACGCCATGCCATACCCAGTGGACAGCGCTTGATTGGAGCCAATTTCATCCTACAACAGGACAATGACCCTAAACACACCTCCAAATTGTGCAAGAACTATTTAGAGCAGAAGCAGGCAGCTGGTATTCTATCGGTAATGGAGTGGCCAGCGCAGTCACCAGATCTGAACTCCATTGAGCTGTTGTGGGAGCAGCTTGACCGTATGGTACGCAAGAAGTGCCCATCCAACCAATCCAACTTGTGGGAGCTGCTTCTGGAAGCGTGGGGTGCAATTTCTCCAGATTACCTCAACAAATTAACAGCTAGAATGCCAAAGGTCTGCAATGCTGTAATTGCTGCAAATGGAGGATTCTTTGACGAAAGCAAAGTTTGATGTAAAAAAAATCTTATTTCAAATACAAATCATTATTTCTAACCTTGTCAATGTCTTGACTCTATTTTCTATTCATTTCACAACATATGGTGGTGAATAAGTGTGACTTTTCATGGAAAACACAAAATTGTTTGGGTGATCCCAAACTTTTGAACGGTAGTGTATATATATATATATATATATATGGTGCAACAAAATAGAATTTTGTTTAAGGTATTGGAATATGGTGTTATGACAGATTTAGAAAGGTTTGTAGGCCTGGAGGGGTCAAGATCTGTTTGGGCAACCTCATTTGATATCTAGAGACTAGGGCTGTTGATCGATTAAAACAATTAACTAATTAATCGCACAATTTGTTATGATTAATCATGATTAATCACTTTATTCTTAAGAATGAAGCTTGTAATAACGGATATTTAAATGTAAATCACAGAATGTAGAATCAACACAAAGGAAGTATATTTAAATTCAAATACTAATGTTTAATAGCATCTTTTTAACTTTGAACACAGATTCTCTCATGTGAACTATAGATTTCCAATAAAACCATCAGGGTCATCAAAATTGACTGTCAGCTTGAAAGGCATATTTCTTATATGCACTAACAGAAATAATAACAAAACCCTGGCCTATATGTTAAAGTGCCAATTGAATTTCAAAAACATCAAGGCCATTAAAATTAGATATTAGCTTAGAAGTCTTAATTTCTAGTATGCACTAAGATAAATGATAATTAACAACAAAAAATGTGTTCCATGTTCAAGTGCCAGGTGAATTTAAAGTGTCGTGTACGTGTTCATCACAGAACCCCATATGTGCCCTAATGGCACCGCATAGTAGAATATCTAATATTCTCCATGGGGGGATGAGGGCTGTGAGAAAGCTGAAACAACGGTTACGCACTGTAACAGTACAGCGAGGAGCAGAGTAGGGGAAAAAGACAGCTCTCACTCTGCATTATGAGTTACGAATTACAGACACAGATACAGATCAGATACGAATCGATACGAGACTGTATTAGCCCCATACACAACCAAATCCCCCGATATGCCTGTGAAACAGCCTTGCAAAGCCGGCACGGGAAGTAAACAAAACGCAGCTGCGCTAATTACGTTAATTTTTTTAACGCGTTACATATTTGAAATTAATCGCAAAAATTAACACGTTAATTTTGACAGCACTGCTAGGGAGGGACCTTTGAGCAAAGGATCTGTAGCCTTTTGATTTTCCAGCAACATTTTAAAAAAATTTCAGTTTTACAATTTATTCATTTTCTTAGTGTTTCCCACTTCCAAAACAACTATGCTTAAATTTTCTAGATCTAGTCATGGAAAGCCTGCACATATGCCCTGTCTGACTCAAGGTACCAGACAAATACACAAGTTTTGATATGGCTTTGAAGTGGCTGGGGAGTTTGGGAATGTACCAGCTGTTGTGCCCCAAAGACTAAATGAATAAATAAAAGCAAGAATTTCTACTCATGCTAGGTAGCTTGGTTCTTGTTGGGATACCTGTTCCTCCTGAGGATCTCTCTATCCAGATCATCTGACAGTCTCTGCTGGTTGCTCTGCAGGTCCCTCAAAGACTGGTGCATGCTGTGGATCTAGAAGGCAATAAACAACAACAAACTGACGTTGGACAGAGGATATGATACATGTGCAGCATTATTCAAGTAATTGTCATACCCAAATTTGAGGGGTAAAAATGGAAGAGGATCACCCGCAAACATAATATACCACTTGATTTCATCAGTGTGAATAAAGTGACGACGTTAACTAAATCTGACCAGAAGCCCTTTTAGGATGCAAGTGTGCACCCTCTTGTGGCAACTCTTTGTAACTACGTAGGAAACGAGCAGAGAAGCGATGATTGGCATTTGGTTTCAGTGCATTCCTTACATCCTCGCCTGCCAAGCTGGTATCCGTGAATCGAACTGTTGCAGACTGAGACCTCCTTCTTCTTCCAGGAGGACCAGTATAGTCCTTCAGAGGAGAAGTGGGGTAGAAACGTGGGCCCTCTGCAAAACCAGACAGAAAGCGGTCAAATGTATTGGAAATCCTGTTCGTTTTCTCTTAGTATCTGATATATAAAAAAGATGGGAGAGGAAAAGGTCAGGGAATTTAAGACGAAAAGATGAAATAGGAAGAAGGGTGGCATGTCTTGAGATTTACCAGCCCCTCTGATATCTTGGACTGTATCTTAGAATATCTTGGACTGCACTCATATGCACAAACTGCACTCACATGCACAAACAGTGTAATATATCAGTGCAATATGTCTTTGTGAATTTAGAGAAAGCATATGAGAGAGAGAAGGTGTGGTATTGTATGAGGAAGTTGGGACTGGCAGAGAAGTATGCAAGAGTGGTGCAGGATATGAATGAGGGCAGTGTGACAGTTGTGAGGTATGCAATAGGAATGACGGATGGGTTCAAGAAGTCGGTGGAATTACATCAAGGATCGGCTCTGAGCCCTCTCTTGTTTGCAATGGTGATAGACAGGTTGATGGACGAGATCAGGCAGGAGTCTCCGTGGACTATGATGTTTGCAGATGACATTGTGATCTGTAGTGAGAAGGTTGAAGACAGCACGGAGAGGTGGAGGTATGCACTAGAGAGAAGAGGAATGAAAGACGGAATACATATGCCTGAATGAGAGGGAGGACAGCGGAATGGTGAGGATGCAAGGAGTAGAGATGATGAAGGTGGGTGAGTTTAAATACTTGGGGTCAACTGTTCAAAGTAACGGGGAGTGCAGAAGAGCGGTGAAGAAGAGAGTGCAGGCTGGGTGGAGTGGGTGTAGAAGAGTGTCAGGAGTGATTTGCAACAGAAGGGTAACCAGCAAGAGATAAAGGGAAGGATTCCAAGATGGTAGTGAGACCAGCTATGTTGTACAGTTGAAGATGCTAAAATGTTCGTTGGGAGTGATGAAGGAGGACAGGATTGGGAATGTAGTATATCAAGGGGACAGCTCAGGTTGGGTTGGACAGTTAAGAGACAAAGCAAGAGGCAAGATTGAGATGGTTTGGACATGTGCGGAGGAGAGATGATGGTATGTTGGGAGAAGGATGCTGAAGATGGAGCTGTCAGGCAAGAGGAAAAGATAGGGGGGCCAAAGGAAGTGGTTTACAGATGTGGTGGCTGGCATGACAGAGAAGATGCAGAGGACAGGAAGAGATGAAAACGGATGTTCCGCTGTGGCGACCCCTAACGGGAACAGCCAAAAGTAGTAGTAGTAGTAATAATAGTAGTCTCTAATATCTTAGAATATCTTAGATTGCACTACACACACACACATGCACAAACAGTGCAATATATCTATCTGTCCTACTGTGCCCTCTGTACATGGACACTTTGCATAAAGACCGCACTATCCTGTAAATAACTCTTTAAATAACTCTCATTTTACAGAGTAGAATAAGACATACGCAACACCATCACATACATGGCGTGAGTTTCAGAACAGTTGAGACGCATTTTCCAAACACTGCATCTCAGTTGCTTTCAAACCCCAAAACACGCTGTGCCAGAAATTGTGCCAGAAATTGGTCAACCCCAAGGATTAGGTCCCCTGACACAAACAGAGCAATATAGTGTATGCTGTTAAGTGTCGGGAGGATTGTCGTAACTTGTACATTGGGGAAACCAAACAAACGCTGGGCAACAGGATGGCACAACACAGAAGAGCTGACGTGTCAGGCCAGGACTCCGCAGTCTACATCCATCTACAGGCCAGTGGCCACTCCTTCAAGGATGAGGATGTGCACATCCTTGATAGGGAGGAACGCTGGTTTGAACCGGGAGTCAAAGAGGCCATCTATGTGAAAAGGGAATGACCATCGTTGAATGGGGGGGGGGGGGGGCTAAGAGTACATCTGTCACCATCTTACAATGCTGTGATTGCAACCATTCCCCAATCCTCTGTGAATAGTACTCATACCCATTGTAATTCTAGTTAATGGTCTTGGCAATTTGCATATGATACCTGCAGTCAGTTGCGACTGAAGAGGTCACTTAGATGAGTGATGAAACTTTCTCTCAATAAACAGTGTCCAGATGAACAGATTCAACTTTCTGTAATCGTATTCTACAACTTTTCATTCTGTAAATAACTTATTTAAAAAACCCTGCGAGCAGGATAAGCGGTTTGGATAATGGATAATGGAAAAATTCTCATTTAACATTTTGTAAATAGAGTACTTGTCATATTCCCAGTGTTTCCACATTATTATTATTTTTTTGGGGGGGGGGATTTTCCCCCCAATTGTACCCAGCCAATTACCTCACTCTTCCGAGCCGTCCCAGTTGCTGTTCCACCCCCTCTGCCGATCCGGGGAGGGCTGCAGACTACCACATGCCTCCACCGATACATGTGGAGTCGCCAGCCGCTTCTTTTCACCTGACAGTGAGGAGTTTCACCAGGGGGGACACAGAGCGTGGGAGGATCACGCTATTCCCCAAAGTTCCCCCTCCCCTCTGAACAGGCACCCCGACCGACCAGAGGAGGCGCTAGTGCAGCAACCAGGACACCAACCAACCAAGCCAAAGGTAACACAGGGATTCAAACTGGAGATCCCCGTGTTGCTAGACAACGGAAGAGACCGCTATGCTACCTGGATGCACCTATTTTTATTTTATCTTGCATATATAGATTATTATATTTCATTATTCTTTTAACTTTTACTTTACTGTTGCCGTTAATTTTTCCTCTTGCACCAACATACCAAGTAAAATTCCTTGTATGTTCTTGAACTACTTGGCAATAAACATGATTCTGATTTTCATAGAGATAACTCCCTTTTTTATTTTATGCATTATCACCCAAGTGTTAACAACCTATATATTATTAACATACTTGCTCGCTAACTACGTAAAAAGTGTTATGAGTGTCCCCACCATGATAAAAATGAAAAGATTAGCTGAAATTCAAACAGTGGCTGGGATTCTATCCCAAAATGTCGAAAACTGACTGTCGTGTCTGTGCTAAGTCCAGTACTGGGGAGGGAATTTGGCATATGCCTGAACAGTACTGCATTTGATGAAGGTTCAAGGATTGCACTAAATATATGGGATGCATTGACAAAAGTGAGAAGAATGAAGTTGTCGCTGATTCAATTTTTCTTCATACATTTTTCTGGACTGTTACTAGTTCCAGCTAACAAGTTGATTAACATTTTCATTGGTGAAAAAATTGTCCATCAAAGGATTGACTCAAATTAGCAGTTTGAGCATTTTTATCATGTATTAAAGTAAATACTACTTTGTTTCTCAACTTTCTGTTTGTATTAGTCTTGCGTATTATCACAGTCATCACAGCTTGCTTGTAATTCTCAACACTATAACAACTGCCTGAAACTAAAACTAACTATGAACTAAGGTGTCAGAGGTAAACAGAATGAAAACATTCCTTTGTCCTTCTCTATACTGTACCTGAGCCAGAGCCAGTTTCCAGGTCACTTGTATGCAGGGTGGAGGCCGAGGCACTCCGAGCACCATTGGACCTTCTCAATCGCTGTGCTTGCAGCTGGCTGATCGACTCCTCCAGGTTCTCCCTCAGCTAATGTAGGAGGGTACATATGTGACAAATATTTTTATATATATATATATAAACGGATTAAAGCTGCCGTAACAAAAATCTTCACTGATAAAAAAGGGATCAACTGAAAACCTGACAAAAAAAGAAAACACATGGGTAACGATGGAGGATGGATGGAGGGGAGGGCAGAGAAGAAATAGAGGGGATGAATAGAGATACAGAAACAGTTTTGAGCAAAATTTAATGACCATCAATGTGAGATAGGTGTGCTACAGATTCTTTGAATGCCATGGTTATTACTATGTTTAAAAATATGGACTTACTAAAAGGCTAACGTGATATCTCAAGTGCTTTCCTTGAATTCACCTCTGTTGGTGGGCCACCAGAACATTACAACAGCTACTTCATAAAAGGTGATATTAAAGTTTAGAGACTTTTCGTCAAAATTTGAAAGACTATTTCAGCTGATACCTTCTTCTTTTTTTACAGAAATTATTAAAACAAAGCAACAATTTTGCGCATCCAGATGATTAAAATAAACAGTTGTGCATCTTAAGAAATTACCCCCAACAAGTGTGAAAACACTGCTCCTTTAATTGGTTACAAGTCGGTTGTTAACTGCCTCACCAGTGCCATTGCTTCAGCCTGGTCATCTGTATGACCTCTGTACTGGCCCAGCATCTGGTCAACTTTGTTCAAGTTCCTACTGGTGTCCTACCAGAGAAGACAAACAATCGGTCAGATAAAGATACAATGTGAGTTATCTCTGTGACTCCGCAAAGACTTAAAAACAATTACCTGTTTGTATTCATTAACTTATAGGAATGTTCGCCATCCACATGACATGGCAGATGGAAAAGTGGCTACTACCTGTAAAGTGCTGGCCAGGTCGCTGATCTTCTCCGAGATAGCCGCTTCAGGAACACTCCCGTTCACTCTTCGGCTGTCCCGTCCATGTCTCCGTTGAGCATCCCGCCCCCTCGCCCTGTTTCCCCTCGCCCTGTCGTACGAGTCCGACTCGCTGGACGAAGCCATAGTTTTCGACAGGGGAGGTCTGTGAGGGACAAACAAACAAAAAAGAAAGAAAAAAACAGCTGACGGTGCAAATCTGACGATTACTCGGCAATGCGAGCTTTGCCTGCCGAACCTCACCGCAAACGGCTGCTACATTAATCAGCTTAGAAGAGTGAACGCCTTAGTTGTACGTTTTCTTGGTTTTGATATGTTTTGTCATCGTAAGCAGACAAAAATAGCTTCGCCAAAGTCAACCAAACAGAAAAACAAAGTCAGCGAAGCACAACAAAGCAAACTACTCCCACACCTGGTAATTTTCTATACCACCCAGTGTTATCAATGATGCCGCTATGGGCTGCCGACGAGCGACAACTTATGCTAACCCCAGCTAGTAGCTAATGTAACGCTAGCTAACTCGCCGGAAGACAACGCCATGGATATTTTAAAATATGCTGGTCAGTCCAAAACTTACTAAGTAATGTACATTGTCAACCGTTCATACCAGTATATATTTGCTACATAGGAGCCGCTGGCTGGTCCCTTTTCGAGCGATAACAACAGAATAGCAACTCTCAGCCTCCCTCTGCTATGGCAACTTAAACTAACCGCCTCTGAACAGGAAGACAACAAATCACGTCGGCGTTTAAGCAGCCGGGAATTGTAGTTTTCCCAAGGTGCCAGAGTATGGGAATTCAAAACGGTAGAACTACATTGTCCAAAAGGGTTCAAACGCGCCACTGCTGCCGCGCTTCAGTGGAAAACAAAACAAAACAAAAATCAAAACAAAACAAAACAAAGAAACCAGAAAGTAATTTCTTTTTATCTTTTTTTTTTTGTTGAACCACACATGCCTCGGTCACGTTTCAAAGACCAAAGCAGAAACTTCAGTTCTCAGGTCTGACACAAGAGTGCCTCAGAAGTCTGCCCACCCCTCAGACGAGACCACCTCCAAAATCACAGAGCTGCAGCTGTCCGTCCTCACAGCATCCCTTTCTCAGTGCATGAGGCTCTTATGTTGCCAGTAAGACAATTAAGCAATAGCACTTCAGTTCCAGTTTGCTTTTGTTTCTACGTGAAGATTACAACACTTGGCACACTTTTTGTTTTGCAAAAGCAAACTTTTCACTTTGTGGTGTGGATTGCCTGGACACAGAAAAAAAAGAGGGGAAAAAAGAGCATTAAGGAATAATTTTGATACTGACAACAAACATCACAGCATGCAAGTGAAAGCGTGTGCGTTGTTTACTCTCATCACGTTACCAATCCTTGCGCTGGCGGAGCCTGAATCTTGCCCCTCTGTCTGCGAATGCTCTGAGTGGAAGGCTTACACCATCTCCTGTTTTGATATAGATATTCTTCCCAGATTCCCCGCAAGCACGGAGATCCTGTAAGTACTCTACGAATATAAAACGTGTCTGTAAAACTTTGCACTTAGGTGTGTCGCTTAACTGTTTGTGCTCTTTTGCAGGCTGAGGTGCAAACACCTCAGCCTGCAATGATACGGTACAATGATACGTCCGAAAGGGGCTGAGAGAAAATATCATTAAAAACGCATATTTTAACTATCGAAATATTTACACACCATAGTCTAGCCTCTCTTCAATCGCTGAATGGCTTGTTTGATTTCGAATTTGAGGTTTTTTTTCTCTTCAAAAAATACAAAAGTGGCTTAAAAAGAAAGACAATGAAGATAAAGATATGGGGGTTCATATAGGAGAAAAGAACGAAAATGAGTGCGAGAGAGAGAGAGAGAGAGAGAGAGAGAGAGAGAGAGAGAGAGAGAGAGTGTGTGTGTGTGAGAGAGAGAGAGAGAGAGAGAGAGAGAGAGAGAGAGAGAGAGAGATTGTGTGTGTGTGTGTGAGAGAGAGAGAGAGAGAGAGAGAGATTGTGTGTGTGTGTGTGTGTGTGTGTGTGTGAGAGAGAGAGAGAGAGAGAGAGATTGTGTGTGTGTGTGTGTGTGTGTGTGTGTGTGAGAGAGAGAGAGAGAGAGAGAGAGAGAGAGAGAGAGAGAGAGAGAGAGAGAGAGAGAGAGAGAGAGAGAGAGAGAGAGAGAGAGAGAGAGAGTAAGTAAAGGAAATCCAGAATAGATATCTTTAGCCTATTGGGATATACTGAGGCTTTTGGGACGTTGAGCTCTTAGATTTGGTCCTTGGACTGCTCAGGCTCCTGTCTGCCGAACATCCATATACCTCATGGTAGGGGGGATGAACTCAAATGTAGTGTTTGTAATCCTTGTTAACAATAACTTTTGAGGTAGAATGAAAACAAAGTCCAAAAAATGACCTGTTCAGTATTATTCATGTTCAATTTTAACAATTTGTAATTACATATAGAGTTTACACAATTGTGTACATGCGTTTATAAGCTTAGTTACCCTTGACATGTACATGTGCTCTGTTTGGATGATAAAAGGCAATATTGCCACCTTTTCATAAATGTGCCCTCCCCTTAATTGCTTAATTGCCTCTAACACCTGTCACGCTGTATAGGATGCTTCAACAGTTTTGCCATAGTCTACCAAACCAGTACACAAGTGGATCTATTCACTGTGCTTTCTCGTACCTATCATTGTATACATGACAATTTTAAAGAATGAGAAACAAAGACTTTATAGATGGGCAGCACGGTGGCGCAGTGGTTAGAGCAGTTGCCTCATAGCAAGAAGGTCCTGGGTTTGAGCCCCGGGGTAGTCCAACCTTGGGGTCGTCCTCTGTGTGGAGTTTTCATGTTCTCACCGTGTCTGCGTGGGTTTCCTCTGGGGGCTTTGGTTTCCTCCCTCAGTCCAAAGACATGTAGGTCAGGTGAATTGGCCATACTAAGTTGTCCTTAGGTATGAATGTGTGTGTGTGTGTGTGTGTGTGTGTGTGTGTGTGTGTGTGTGTGTGTGTGTGTGTGTGTGTGTGTGTGTGTGTGTGTGTGTGTGTGTGTGTGTGTGTGTGTGTGTGTGTGTGTGTGTGTGTGTGAACCCTGTGAACCCTGGCGGCCTATCCAGGGTGTCTCCCCGCTGCCGCCCAATGACTGCTGGAATAGGCTCCAGCATCCCCGCGAGAGCAGGATAAGCGGTTCAGATAATGGATGGACTTTATAGATATCAGTTGACCAGCTTATTCAAGGGCGTAGGCATGCTCTTCTTAGTAGATGGGATAGGAATTGGCTATTTTACCAGAATAATTAAAATGGAGCCGAACCAACTGTTATTCTTCACTAAAGTTTTAGTCTCATTACATGGCACCCGGAGGAATCACAAGAGGATCAGGAGAGCAGAGATGATGTAATATGAAGTCAAGATCACTCCATGGGGATCTATGCAAATTTCGCGGGGCCTTTACACCTCCCAGCGTACCAAATTATTGACGAAAAGTTATGCAACACAGAGCAACCAGTGTGCCATGGCCTTGAGTGATGGAGACACATGCTTCTGAAATGCACCCATTGGCAGATGTGGAAGCCTAGAAATGGAACAGATAGGAGTGGTATCCGTATCTGTAATCCCTGCCTATCTTATCAACACTGCTGAACGATTTACTAGCTGGTCCTCACAAGATGGTAACCATAAATATTTGGGGTGCTGGAAATATGTAAGCAGGTGTAAACACACACACACACAAAAAAAGAGTTGGAGAGCCCAGCGGGTCAAGCAGATGGGTGCATTCTGTCTCTTCACTCTACACTTTCTGTTTACTATTCTGTCCAATAAAGCGAATAATCATAAAAAAAAGACAAAAAAAGAAACCCTTGACTTGTTATGGCAGAGGCTGAACTTTCTGTTGGCGGTCTTGTTTAACATTCCAACTTTAAGATGTCTTATCCGCATATGAGAAAATGGGATTAGATATTCACATATGGAGGCCATGCTCGGCGGATTTAACATCAGGAAGTACCTTCTCTATCCATTTTAATCTGATATGTAATCCTACGCGTTACTATGTGTTACCTTTCCTGCTATTGATTAAAGCCAGGGGATGGGAATACATTTATGGAAGGAGGACGACAAAATGGAGTCAACAAAGGAACACAGGAAGACGTGAAGGAGTTGAGGAAGTCTGCCGGGGTGCAGAGTTCAGGCTTGACTGCTAGAGGACCGGTCTTATACATAGGCTTTATGGGGGGGGGGGGGAATAATGCTGCCACATCGTCCTTCAGATGATGATGTTAAACTGAGGTTCTGGCTCACTGGGGTCATTAAAGATCCCATGGTACTTATCACAAAAAGTAGGGGGTCCTCCAGTGTCCTGGCAAAATTCCCAATCTGGCTCTCTCCATCTGGCCATCTAATCACCCCCCCCTCAATGTAATTGGCAATTATTCCTCCCTCAAGCTGATGTGTGGTGAGTGTTCTGGTGCAAAATGGCTGCCGTGCATCACCCAGGTGGGTGCTACACATTGGTGGTGGTTGAGGTGAGTTACCCCCTTCAATGTGAAGCGCTTCAGGTGTCTCGATAAAGCGCTATATAAATGTAATCTATTATTATCATCAGCCCACCATATTAAGTCCACGTCAGAAACAGAGATGAACAGTAAGTTTGTTGATCATGAGCAACTGAAGCATTTTTTGAACAATTTTTGAGGACTGTGTCCGCTTAAAACATCTGCTTAATGGATTCTAAAGGAGTGCCAAACTTCGACTCCCTCTGTCAATTTGTATTCGGTAAAAAAAACGAGGCAAAATTGCTGTTTAATTTGGGTTTTTCTCAATCATTGGACTGGTTGAGAAAGGGTAAAGATGCACACATAAAAAAAGGAGGTCATAATTGAAAATGTCTGGTGAAATTCCCGTATCGATATATTGATATTTTGGGGGATGGGGGGGGTAACACCGCCCCCTGGCCGCTCACATGGAACTCCACACAGGCTCGTGCGCAGCGTACAATGACTCCTCAGCCGGTGGGAAATGCTCAGCGCGGTAACCAACAACGTCTATTCCAAGTTTGTTTGGGGCATCCCTGCGCCGATCCCCTCAATCCCCAAAACTGCACCTATCAAATGAAATTATCTCCCAATCAGTGCTCCAATTCACACCTAGTCATACCCAGACGTCCCCGCGATACCGCCGCATTCCTGCCTTACACTAATCCAGGACAAAGAAAGACATGAAAGCTGGGGGCCAAGCACAGCCCTGATAAAAATATCTCTAACGCAAGCCCAAAATAGACCGGGGCTATCCCGGCTACCTGACCTTTGTATTTGGACTGGGATGTTCTATTAGATGAGGCGTGAGAAAGTCTGAATGAGCTGTGCACACACTGAGGAATGTGTGACCCTGCCGTCGAGGTCATACCAGCGGGATTGAACCTCTCTGATTTAGTCCAGGCCCATTTGGCAGTCCACTGGGTCGTCGCCTGCTGCTGCCTAAATTGATTTTATCTGTGCGACTGACATTGGTTTTCCCAACGTTTATAGCAGAGACTTCGCAGCTGTTTGCTGTTAATTCTGCCATAAGTTTGGTTCAAGTCTCTTCAGTAAAGACGCCCAACACGCTCTGTCTAACGAACAACGAACTTGATTTCAGCCGGAGTTCATGCAAAACGCTGTGCGCGTGCCGGCGTGTGTGTGTGTGTGTGTGTGTGTGTGTGTGTGTGTGTGTGTGTGTGTGTGTGTGTGTGTGTGTGTGTGTGTGTGTGTGCTGAAGTACAAGTGTCTTAAGCGCACACGTGCACACTTGTCCTTTGCATGCCAATGTGTGTGCGTGTGATTATGCGTTTATTTGCGCAGGTCTGTCCCTGTGTCAGCGCGGGCCAGAGAAGTGGAAAGGAAAGCACAGACACTCTTTAAAGGCCCGTGTAGCGTGACTGCTGGCTGCGCCTGGAGTATGCATTCATATACTCTATTTACCTTTTGCAGTACGTTTCTGAAGAGCCCAAAGAGGGAGCTTTCCATTTGAGAATAATCAGCAGGGGGAAAAAGAGAGCTCCACGAAAAAGAAAAAGGAAAAACACTGGGTCTAGTATTTTTGAAAACTGCGGGATTCTTGGGTTGTAGGTAAAACACGATTTAACTACTTGGACTCAGGTATCCGTTGTCACCAAACAGCTAATCGACTTAAATCAGGGATGAAATCGACCAATTAACCTTTAAGAGTGAAACCCAGATGCTATTTCCTGAATGGTCTCAGATGAGCAGTGGAATTAATTGGCAAATGAGAGGAGGGACATTGAATTTGATGGACCGTAACAGCAAAGAGTGGAAATACTGACATTTCCCTCAGCTAATAATTTGTACCGATGGATGGTCCAGTGGAAATGGTTACAATTACTTGACATTCTACAATAATTAGGTCATGTGTTTATGAGAATACACACTGGAAATGCAGCCCCCGCGATCTCTTTTCATAACCCAAAATAAAATTAATACGAAATACGAAGGCTGTCCCTGGCATGAAAAATAGAAAGATAAAAATACACACACACACACACACACACACACACACACACACACACACACACACACACACACACACATACACAAACATAACTAAGTGTTTTAATGAGGAACATGTTACGGGCTTGAACAGACACGATTCACCTACAAAAGCAGTTTAATACAACTTTAGCTGGTATAAGATCACAGGTTGAAATGCACAGCTGTTGCGGTGCATTGTCATTCCTCAGAGTGTGTGACTCGCCTGTTCGAGGACACGCCACCAGCCATTTTACATCAGAATGAGAGAGAGAGAGAGAGAGAGAGAGAGAGCACCATAAACACAGCTTTGTTTGTAGGCACATCGCTGACAGCATTACGAATTACTTCAAATTCAATTTCTGATCCTGTTTGTTTTCGCAGCTGTCTATCCAACATGACAAATTGAGGGAGTGATTTTACCCCACAGCTTGTGAGATGGGCTTGTCCCCGGGGCTTCCCTCTCCTGCCCGTCCACGGAAAAGGCCTGCTGATTATTTGGGTTTTAGTCTGCCGTGAAATGGCATGGGCTGTCAGGGGTGTTTGATGACGGGGTCTGCACTATGTACCCATGTTTATTTGAGTTTGTCAAAACGTGCGCAGGGTGCCATGCTCCTGCTTCTACTGACTAACAAGCCGCCCTCCAACGCCCCATTTGATTGTGATCCAGATTCATATGAGCCAGATCTCAGGCCCCTGAATTAGTCTATTGTTCCCCAAATGGACAGGGGGTGAGAAAAGATGGCGACCTCCTGGCATGAGGTCATCCCCCTTTGTTTTTTCATACCTGCCACAGCGTACAAAGCCCCCAAACAGCAGCATTTTCTCTTTCTAGTTCGGACAGAGCGAACAAACCGGGTTTTGTGCATCCCACTGCGGCTCGAACGTGGAGGACAGAATGACTTCAACTTAAGTGGTTAATGCACCTTGTCTGTCAGTCTCTTCTACCTCTCCCACCGATGGCAAAAAAACAGTGTCATTCTGCGGGGCATCCGGGTGGCGTGACAGTCTATTCCGTTGCCTACCAACACGGGGATCGCCGGTTCGAATCCCCATGTTACCTCCGGTTTAGTCGGGCGTCCCTACAGACACATACTTGGGCGTCTGCAGGTGGGAAGCCGGATGTGGGTATGTGTCCTGGTCGCTGCACTAGCGCCTCCTCTGGTCGGGCTGGGGCGCCTGTTCGGGGGGAACTGGGAGGAATAGCGTGATCCTCCCATGCGCTACATCCCCCTGGTGAAACTCCTCACTGTCAGGTGACAAGAAGCGGCTGGCGACTCCACATGTATCGGAGGAGGCATGTGGTAGTCTGAAGCCCTCCCCGGATTGGCAGAGGGGGTGGAGCAGCAACCGGGATGGCTCGGAAGAGTGGGGTAACTGGCCAAAAATACAATTAAGGAGAAAAAAGGGGGGGTCATTCTCCATCATAAAGATCATCATCAAAGAGTGACGTAACCTAGTTTCACTGTTGTGCAGAAAACACAGGGGATTCAGGCGTCCAAAGTGAATGGCGCACGAAACTTGAGTTCAATGGACCAGATGTAGCCTTCCTCCTTACATGTGATGTGATGTTTGATTTTTTTCCCCACTAGAAACAAGAAGCCATCACAACAGATTGAGGGACATGCGTCTCCTCTGGTGCTTCAAAATTCCCAATTATCCCTCCGGATTATGACAAAGACTGTTATATCTGATCATTATCTCTCGCCGCAAAACCTCAGTTACGTTATTAGGCTTGCTTTTTCATAATATAGACACTTGTGTTGAGTCCCACTTCCTCAAGAACAATTTGGGGTTTGTTCATAGTCTCAGTGCATCCCACCTTTGTGTCCCGAACCACAGTTTTGAAAACATTGTGCTAAACAGACCCAGACCTTGTTTGGCTTGGCTCACGGCTCATGTCCAGTTAGATCTAAGGCTGTGTTTTCTCCTATCTTAGAAACGCCGGTTCACACCACCGACTTCAAAGACACCTTTCATCTGAGAGAAAACTTGAAGCACACAATTCAACAATGTTGGACTTTTGTGTATGTGATGCAAGCTGATAAATTCTGTTTGATTTCGTTGGACTTTGCTGACAGCTCTCTCTCTCTCTCTCTCTCGCTCTGCGCATCTCTGTCTCTTTCTCTGTTGAAAGCCTCAGATTAGGATGGAGTAAACTGAACGTGTCTTTATGTGGAAGTAATGTCTTAACCTACCTTTGCTTTAACCCTGAATCCTAAAAGAGTAGATCAGCCTTTTATGTTACTCTCACTTGTTCACACTCTGAAACCTGACCTGAACCGAAAGGAACCATTTCTTTGATGGCCATCGAAAGTCAGAGCACCCAGACGGTGTGTGGCGCTCTGTGACTCAGAAGATGACAAAAAGATACAAGGCGCCAAAAGATACAATACTGAAATTTGTGGTGGTAAAAATGTTTGTCTATATCTTTTTGACCAGATGGCTTCTGGAGACCCGGCTCTCCTCCATTCCAGCAGATGCTTTCAGCAGCATGGTCAACATCTCCAGAATGTGAGTGGAGCACAAATGCACCTGAGTAACCACACTCTCTTCTCATCCACCTCTCATTACCTTCTGCACAGAGAACAGCCATTCGAACTCACCCCAAATCCACCTGTTGTCTTTAAACCACAACAAGGACACAGTGAACAGAACGATACGGGATCATTGTCTTGAGTTTGTAATTGGAAGTGGGCCCAGTATTGACTGCACACTTTCAGCTGAGTAGCTAACATTACATATTAGTTATAATGATATCCTGATCTGATGCTTAACACTGACACTGTCAAATAGATGCTTTTACACCGGTTCAACAGAGCTAAAGTTAGCTCGTCCGAACCGTGTTTTTAGCTAGCCGACAACCCAGAAAAGCAAGCTAACACATCAGAAACACTTCAAAATTCTGATCAAATGACTGATTTGTTGGAGCAGGTTAAAGGTGATAGAGGAAATCTCATCTCTGCCGATGGCGTTTCTGTGAAATCCAACCTCGAATCAAATCGTGTGGTCAATACCAAGTGACAGAATACGAGGGAGAAGCTAAGAGAAAAAAGTGGTGGAGGTGCAGAAAAAAATTATATTCGCCAATTTTGTAACCATTGAGGATTATAATGTAAATTAATAAAATGCAAAATCTTTAACAGTATATATATATATATATATATATATATATATATATATATATACACTACCGTTCAAAAGTTTGGGATCACATTGAAATGTCCATATTTTTGAAGGAAAAGCACTGTACTTTTCAATGAAGATAACTTTAAACTAGTCTTAACTTTAAAGAAATACACTCTATACATTGCTAATGTGGTAAATGACTATTCTAGCTGCAAATGTCTGGTTTTTGGTGCAATATCTACATAGGTGTATAGAGGCCCATTTCAAGCAACTATCACTCCAGTGTTCTAATGGTACAATGTGTTTGCTCATTGGCTCAGAAGGCTAATTGATGATTAGAAAACCCTTGTGCAATCATGTTCACACATCTGAAAACAGTTTAGCTCGTTACAGAAGCTACAAAACTGACCTTCCTTTGAGCAGATTGAGTTTCTGGAGCATCACATTTATGGGGTCAATTAAACGCTCAAAATGGCCAGAAAAGAGAACTTTCATCTGAAACTCGACAGTCTATTCTTGTTCTTAGAAATGAAGGCTATTCCATGTGAGAAATTGCTAAGAAATTGAAGATTTCCTACACCGGTGTGTACTACTCCCTTCAGAGGACAGCACAAACAGGCTCTAACCAGAGTAGAAAAAGAAGTGGGAGGCCGCGTTGCACAACTGAGCAAGAAGATAAGTACATTAGAGTCTCTAGTTTGAGAAACAGACGCCTCACAGGTCCCCAACTGGCATCTTCATTAAATAGTACCCGCAAAACACCAGTGTCAACATCTACAGTGAAGAGGCGGCTGCGGGATTCTGGGCTTCAGGGCAGAGTGGCAAAGAAAAAGCCATATCTGAGACTGACCAATAAAAGAAAAAGATTAAGATGGGCAAAAGAACACAGACATTGGACAGAGGAAGACAGGAAAAAAGTGTTGTGGACGGATGAATCCAAGTTTGAGGTGTTTGGATCACAAAGAAGAACGTTTGTGAGACGCAGAACAAATGAAAAGATGCTGGAAGAATGCCTGACGCCATCTGTTAAGCATGGTGGAGGTAATGTGATGGTCTGGGGTTGCTTTGGTGCTGGTAAGGTGGGAGATTTGTACAGGGTAAAAGGGATTCTGAATAAGGAAGGCTATCACTCCATTTTGCAACGCCATGCCATACCCAGTGGACAGCGCTTGATTGGAGCCAATTTCATCCTACAACAGGACAATGACCCTAAACACACCTCCAAATTGTGCAAGAACTATTTAGAGCAGAAGCAGGCAGCTGGTATTCTATCGGTAATGGAGTGGCCAGCGCAGTCACCAGATCTGAACCCCATTGAGCTGTTGTGGGAGCAGCTTGACCGTATGGTACGCAAGAAGTGCCCATCCAACCAATCCAACTTGTGGGAGCTGCTTCTGGAAGCGTGGGGTGCAATTTCTCCAGATTACCTCAACAAATTAACAGCTAGAATGCCAAAGGTCTGCAATGCTGTAATTGCTGCAAATGGAGGATTCTTTGACGAAAGCAAAGTTTGATGTAAAAAAAATCTTATTTCAAATACAAATCATTATTTCTAACCTTGTCAATGTCTTGACTCTATTTTCTATTCATTTCACAACATATGGTGGTGAATAAGTGTGACTTTTCATGGAAAACACAAAATTGTTTGGGTGACCCCAAACCTTTGAACGGTAGTGTATATATGCACAATCCTTTTTTGCACCCCCCCCCCATACCAAATCTGCACAGATGGTACAGCTAAATGTGAGGCTAAATGCCAGTTTAGGCCCTGAGGTGCTTTGCATTTAAAAACAAAAGGTACAAAAGCTCCAAAATGGCCACGCTTCCCCCCATGTTTTTGTCTCCCACCCAAGCAGATGATATGCTCTCTGTTTAGCATCACTGCTGTCTGGTAATCACAGTTGGAAGCGCTAATGCGTTCCTCTAACAGGAATGTTAGCCTCAGCAGAAGGTTCTGGACAGCCGCTAGGTATTTCAGCAGAGCCTTTTGGGTGTGTGGTGATTTGTAGGCTTTCGCCAGAAGTAGAGGCTGCGGTAAAATATACACTCGAGCCTTGATCCTGGGCCTGCGAGTCCATCGTCTGCGTCCAAGTCATGCGTGAAAGGAGGCCGTGGTGCCTGAAAAACTCTCTCTCAGCCTCACACCAGCAGAGATTGCTCACATCCATTTGGCTCCATATCCAGATTTAGGGATAGTTTCCCTTAGATGAAAACCCTATAAAACATGCCAGTCAGGTCATGCAGAATTCCTATTTGTTTATCCACTTTGGGAGCGCTGAAATCCAGACATATTTATTAGTTGTTTGTAACTACATTTGGCAGTGGCAAATAAATAGTGTGGAGCTTTACACAAAGAGGAGATCTGGTGATGTTTGTAGATGTAAATTCGGAGCTAAGGACTTGGTTTATTTTATGAGCAATTAGGTACGTAGTGGTTACCAAGTAATAACAGATGGGAAGCGCAGTGACTGATGACTAACTCGTGTATATGCAGGGTGCATACCTGTAAAATTACTGGCGGCTTCAGAGGCTTTAGCTAAGGACTGAGTTTCAGGATTTATGAGCACTTTCGGAATCACACAGTCTAATTCGTTTATAAAAAACAGCTTTTATGCATTGTGCTTTGGTATGCGAGGCACTCTAGATTAACCTTCTCAAATAGACTGGGGGGGGGGAGAAGTGTCATTCTGCCATAGTGCACAACTTGGATGTTTGTTTTGATGGGAAATGTTGTAAATTCGCTTTATGTCTTTCAGATATGTGTCAGTCGACATGACGCTGAAAAGGTTAGAGAAGAACTCGTTCTACAACCTGAGGAAAATCACCCACATGTGAGTAGCTGTGCGCGAGCGGCCGGTACTACTTTACGCACCTTTACTGATCAAGCCGCCGCCGCGTTCTGCTCGCTGGAGAGAGAAATACTTCACTTTGAGCCTTGCTGATAGCCAAACCAAACACAAAACCAAACACAGGAACACAAAAGAAACTTTGTTGAGTTGTGTTTATGCCTGTGACTCATGCTGTATTGAACGTCACTCCAACATCAATGCATCGCAGAGGAGTTTGGGCCTCTTGTCGTTCACAAGCTTAAAAAAAAGATCATCATTGTTTTTGCGCGCTGCCCTAAACTACTGTAGTTCGCCTGTTAGGCAAGCTGGGATTCCGTGTAAGCTTCCGGGGAAAACAATTTGCTGTATTTGGTTGTTTAGCATCGGGCCCTGAGTCATAACAATCATATAATGTCTGCAAGGCTCAACACCAGCATGTATGTGGCTCCTCTCGTCATGCTCCAGCTCGACTCGTAGCAGCTTGGGGGAAATAACTAGCTGCACCATATTCTCAATAATGGGATAGAGATTTATTGCTAAGTTGTTGGGTGGACGACACATTTGTCAGCAGAACAGCTTGGAGTACTTTTGTACACACATCTCTGAGTGCTTCATACGTCATTGTAAGGTTTCCTTCCCTTGTGAACTATTTGTACCTTGTTAAGCCATCATGTAACACAACATTGTGTGTGTGTGTGTGTGAGAGAGAGAGAGAGAGAGAGAAAGAGTTATTAGTGTGTATGTACACGACGTGTGTATGTACACGAGCATGTGTCAGTGTGTGTATGAATACTTACACACATTAACACGTTTGCGACCTAACCATCTATCTGTGTCTGCATAGTGTGTTTAGTCAGTGTGTGTGTCTGCATGCTTGGGTATCTGTGTGTGTGCATGTGAGAGAGAGAGCGAGAGAGAGTAGAGAGAGAGAAGGGAGAGAGAGAGTTATTAGTGTGTGTGTGTGTACACGAGCATTTGTCAGTGTGTGTATGAATACTTACACACATTAACACGTGTGCGACACAACTGTCTATCTGTCAGCATAGCATGTTTAGTCAGTGTGTGTGTGTCTGCGTGCTTGCGTATCTGTGTATGTGTATGATTAGATTATTACTCTCTTCTGTTTCCCTCCCTCCATTCTTACTAACACCCTCACTTACAGACACAGACAACATGTCAGCCCACTGGCAGTGGGTGGTACCTGTTTTTTTTCCAGGGTCTATTTGTTACTGATTGGTGCGGTATAAAGTGCCATTCCACAGATAATGGCATCTCTCTCAGGTTTCCTTTAGGGGTCAGACACAAATTAATGTTTTGCTTCCTGCTGGCTGCTTGCGGCTTGCTGCAGCAGCTGGTGAAGCTCAGGGCTGAAACCTCGGAGGACTGTTTCAGAACGCCAGGCAAAGTCAGCGCAGTAAGCGAGACCGTAGCATAGTGTGATAACCTTACGGCTCTGACTTCGGTGATTTTTAACTAACCTACAGGTTCGCACAAACCGTTGTTAGTTCAGCCCGTGGTCAATAAATACCTGATGAGCACCGCCATGTATATTTTCAAATCGCGGGCCGGTGTCAGTGGGAGAATCAGTCTCTCTTTCATTTATGTATTTTCTCAATTCGTTTTTTTCGTGCAACAGCCGTGGGGAGCGGTTCGGTTCATGCACTCCGGGGCCTCAGTTGGCCTGGATATACTTGTCTGTTGAGCTGTTGAGTGCGGTTTGCCAGGTGTGTGAAGATGGTCCAGGACACACGTACCGGAGCAACCGCATGGGTTATGAAAGCAGAGGGAGTTGTACCGTACTGGACCCTGGCTCCCCCTCGGGCCGGCCCAAGGCGGACCAGAGTAAACACACTAATGAAACACTAAGTGAATTCCCCTTCCGGCCTTGGCTGTGAGCTCTGAGAGTTTCCCTGCTCTCGGTCCCAGACATGCACCTTACTCCGTTCCCTCCGCAGGTTACAAAACTGAGCAGTGTGCGCTTGTGAATATTTGTGCAAATACTATGTAACGTCAGGTCAGTGAGCCAACCTCTGGCCTCGAGCAAACATGAAATGGAGTTGTTATTGTTATTGTGTGTGTGTGTGTGTTTGTGTGTTTGTGTACTGATAAATCAAGTCCACATATCTGTCAATGGATATAGCGCAAGCGTGAACTGCAATCCTCCCGCCAGTGAGTTAACATTACAACAGAAGTTGTCTCACTTTTACTCTTGGTGAACATGTTTTTATATCTGTGTGTGTTTACTTCCTTGTTGTTGTTGTTTTTGTTTCAGTGACATACGGAATGCAAAAAGTCTGACTTACGTAGATCCACAGGCCTTTAAGAACCTCCCAAGCCTCAAATATCTGTGAGTATTTGTCATGATTATACAGCATTATAGACAGTAATATCTCCTTCGCTCTAAAATCCACATTTGAATGTTTTTTTCCCCTAACCTCAAACCCGTCTCGGCATTGCATACTCATAATAACATACACTCATAATTTACCTTCAGTGCGAAATGTAGGACACTGGACAATTTTTTCAAAATGCTTGGTAATGATAATAACTTCTGCAGTACCATCAACGAATTTTAAATATTCACAGGCCAGCTTGGATGAGATTTAATTCGTCTTTATTTGGATGTAACAAGCTGGTCTGGGCTAAATTCTGAGTCCTAACACACGTTAACTAATTGCTGTAGCTAAAAAGTCAACATACACGGCGTCCGGTTGGCGTGGCGGTCTATTCCGTTGCCTACCAATATGGGGATCGCCGGTTCGAATCCCCTTGTTACCTCCCGCTTGGTCGGACGTCCCTACAGACACAATTGGCCATATCTGCAGGTGGGAACCGGATGTGGGTATGTGTCCTGGTTGCTACACTAGCGCCTCCTCTGGTCGATCGGGGCTCCGGTTCAGGGGGGAAGGGGGAACTGGGGGCAATAGCGTGAGCCTCCCACGCGCTATGTGCCCCCGGTGAAACTCTTCACGGTCAGGTGAGAAGAAGCGGCTGGTGACTCCACATGTATCGGAGGAGGCATGTGGTAGTCTGCATTCCTCCCCGGATCAGCAGAGGGGGTGGAGCAGCGACCGGGATGACTCGGAAGAGTGGGGTAATTGGCTGCATACAATTGGGGAGAAAAAGGGGGAACCTCCCCTCCCAAAAAAAAAAGCTTGGTACTGATAGTAACTTCTGCAGTACCATCTATGAATTTTAAATATCCACAGGCCAGCTTGGATGAGATTTAATTCGTCTTTATTTGGATATAACAAGCTGGTCTGGGCTAAATTCTGAGTCCTAACACACATTAACTAATTGTTGTAACTGAAAAGTCAACATACTTGGCCACCATGACAGACATTGATCTGAGCCAACATTTCAGCCTGGCGGCGGCCTGTTCAGGGTGTCTCCCTGCCTGCCGCCCAATGACTGCTGGGATAGGCTCCAGTATCCCCGTGACCCTGAGAGCAGGATAAGCGGTTTGTGTAAAGATGGTATCTTGTTGTTATCCTCTGGTGGTTCATCTCTCAGTTATGAAAATGAAGGTAACTTGATACTGCGTGGTGTCACCCTCCACTCCAATCCAAGCTCGTCTGAGCAAAACCACTAAGTCAAAGCAGGACAGCAGGGACTTCTTCTCCTCAGCCCAATAAGTTCCTCTAGTTTATCGTCACATCACTTGGGATAGTGATTATGAGTATTGCATTCTGTAATCTCTACAAGCTCCCCGCTGCTTTTGGTGCATAACTTGGCTGTCGAACCCTCCTCTGAACACTCATGTTTACAAGGCGCAGTCCAAGAAGTAAATCACTGGGGCTGAAGTTTACAAGAACAGCAGTCAACACTTTTGTGCATCAAGATTTGTCACAGCAACTTATTTCCCAACACTCCCTCTGACTTGAAAAAAAATCCTCTCACAGTTCATGGTTGTTTTGATCTTGGTGTCTTTCAGGGGAATTTTCAACACCGGCTTGACTCTCTTTCCTGTCTTGAGCAACATTCAGTCAAGTGACATCAACTTCATTCTGTAAGTTGGCTTAACTTTTTTTTTACCTTTTTTTTAACAAAGCACGCCAATCAAGTTTCTCTCTACTTAATGCGTGTGTGTGTGTGTGTGTGCGTGTGTGTGTGTTCGCACAGGCGTCTCCAACTGCATCTGTGTGCATGTCCGATGAAATGAGCTGTCATTATAGACATTTTTACATCTTTGCATTGTACCATTCTTTAGACAGCAGCTTTTGGCAATTTAATTTTCCTACCTTGTCAGAGCACTCGGGAGTATGTTCACCAATGCTGCGTTCTCCTCTTCACCGCCCACAGATAATGTTCCCAGGTTCGAAAACGCCACTTCATTTCCTCTCCGTCTCCTCTTCACAATTGTGTCTTCTGTTGCAGGGAAATTGTGGATCACCCTTACATAACGGAGATCCCAGCCAACTCATTCCGGGGCATCACCAGCGAGTTGCTGACAGTGTAAGGATGCGCACGAGCTCCAGCAACTGTTCACACATGCACATGAGCAGATCTGCAAAGACACACACACACACACACACACACACACACACACACACACACACACACACACACACACACACACACACACACACACACACATACACTGGCACACACATGCAAACCAACCATCCCCACATGCCACCACTGCAGACTGCATTGAGACATGGTTACCTTGACAAAAAAAGCAAGACACACAAATAGCACAAAAAATGTAACCAGTTAGGTTTAGGTGTAAAGGGGGCATCCGGGGAACATAGTAGTCTTTTCCATTGCCTACCAACACGAGGCTTGCCGGTTCGAATCCCCGTGTTACCTCCGGCTTGGTCGGGCGTCCCTATGGACACAACTGGCCGTGTCTGTGGGTGGGAAGTCGGATGAGGGTATGCGTCCTGGTCGGTCGTGGTGCCTGTTCGGGGGGGAACTGGGGGGAATAGCGTGATCTTCCCAGGTGCTACGTCCCCCTGGCGAATATTTTTTTCCCTAGGATGAATCTGGAAAGTTCCTGCCCTCAGGCGCTAGACTTGGCCAGATCCTCCTGTCAGTCAAGGCCGATGCGAATGCGCAACAACCCTAACCCTAACCCCAGCCACGTTTGCTAGCTAACTGTTAGCCATTAGCCATGTTTGCAAACAAGCTAACTGTGCCAATGTAATTGTGTGTACGGTAACAACGTTACGTTCCAGAACAGCCGTATCAGCGTTGACTTACAAGCAGATCTGGCCAATCCTAGCGCTTGAGGGCGGGAACCTTCCGGATTCCTCCTAGGAAAAATATATTGGCGTCCACCTGGCAAAACTCCTCAATGTCAGGTGAAAAGAAACGGCTGGCGACGCCACATGTACCAGAGGAGGCATGTGGTAGTCTGCAGCCCTCCCCAGATCAGCAGAGGGGGTGGAGCAGCGACCGGGACGACTCGGAAGAGTGGGGTAATTGGACGGGTACAACTGGGGAGAAAAGGGGGGGAAAATCCGAAAAAAAAGTTTAGGAGCAAGTAAAAGGGAATTTATATTAAATTCACATAGAAATATGTTACAGAAAAGGTTTCACTTATGACTGCGAAATTGCATTGTGACAAAACCTCAACAGAGAATGTGCAATAAATAGGTCCTGCTTAACTCTGATATAACTTTTTGCAGTATTACACTAAAAGAAAAAAGCGATATGGGGTCATATTAAATTGTTGCTCTTTCTTTTTCTTTTCCAGGATGCTGGATGGCAATGGCTTCACTGAGATAAGGAATCACGCATTCAATCAGACCAAGCTAGATCAAGTGTATGTCCACGGGTTAAGTGTTATTTTTACTCAAAAATTCAGTGATTTGTGACATGCACACAGTAAACCGTGAAACAAAGTATCAAATAAGTTTAAATTAACTTTAAAATTAATTTATATCAACCAGCAGTGATGTGAAAAGGTCTTAAATCAATTAATTCCAGCAGTGTGGCGGTATTATTACTTTGTATTGATTTCCTTTTTTTATTTTCTATTATTCGCTTGATGAGCTTTCATAATCAACAGTTTTTGTGAAAGCCAATTCTGGGGGACACAGTAGTTTTATCATAATAAGACGGATATCTGTCACGGGATTACTGAAAGCAGTCAATTTAGATGCCTTACATTGCTGTAAAAATCAGGTTCCTCAGTATTTTTCCAAGATTAAATGAATTCTGACATCTGGCATGTGTATCCCCTCACTGGAAATTACGCTACACAAGCAGCAGGATCACAGTTGTGTTCTCCGCTAGCCGTCTCAAATGTGCTTATAGAGGGCCTAACCCGGGATCTTGATTAGAAAGCTGGAGTTCTCATGGGAAAATATGTTTTCAAAAGTTGGTACCAGGAAGGACCAGGAAGCCCTCTTCAAGAACACCCCCCCCCACACACACACACACACACACACTTGTATTTCTATCTTTGTGAGTATCCCTAATTGACTAAATTAATTCCCTAGCCCTACATTTAGCCATCAGAACTACATGTCTACCCTAACCTTAACCTAAACCTAATTCTAAACCCAAATCCCAACCCTAACTCCAAACGAAAATGTCCTCACTCTGATGGCTAAAAATTCAAATTGGTCCTCACAAAGATAAAAGTACAAGTACTCTCACACACACACATTCTTGTATTTCTATCTTTGTGAGTACCCCTCCTTGACCACATTGATTCCCTAGCCCTTGACCCTAAACTTAGCATTCAGAACTACATGTCTAAACTAACCTTACATGTCCACCCTAATCTTAACCTAATCCTAATTCTAACCCAAACCCCAAAACCCAAGTCCTAACCCTAAAATAGACCCGTAAAGAAATGAGGACCTACCAAAATGTCCTCACTCTTATGGCTAACAATTCAAATTGGTCTTCACAAAGATGCAAGCACAAGCGCACGCGCACGCGCACACACACACACACACACACACACACACACACACACACACACACACACACACACACACACACAGTCCACCACCAGCACCTCTTTGGCACGTAAAATGAAGCCATGCAGGCTTGAAGAAACCAAGCCTGGATATGTCGAAAAAAAATATTTAAAAAAAATGTAGGCAGGATAGATAATAATTTTTTCCACTTTGTCGCAACATGTTTTCCCCCTCCTCTTGTCACCCCCTGGTCCTGATTCCCGGACAGTCAGGATATGAGATCTTAATGAGATAAATCTAACCCCCGTCTCCTCCTTTACAACTCCCCCACACGGCCCAGGTCTCCTTACTAGGGTCTAATTAAGCCGTTGGTCAGTGACTCTAGTACGTTTTACCACAGGGGTATTTGTGTTGGCGCAGGGGGCGCTCTGAAAAGGAGAGCTGATCCCTGCACAGCCTGATCAAGACAAACACTCCCCTTACAGGTCTATTATCCTTATTAGATTTAAGGGATTCTGGGGGATGTGTAGCGAGGGCCTGCTGGGTTTGAGGAGTACTCTGTCTCACCCTACGGTGTCTAATTTGAATCAACAACATGGATACGACCTTTTTCTGTCATGTTTCAACTCTGAAATGAGAGAAAATAAACACAGGAAAGCATGGTGATGAGGCTTTGGGAGGGGGGAAAAAATTGCCATGCCATGTCTCAGTTTTATCAGTCTGATTGAAAAGAGAAGTATAACTTCCCCATCAAGAAACTCAAAATGTGTGTTTTCCTTTTCCAGGTACCTCCACAGAAACAAGTATTTGACCAAGATGGATGAAAGGGCTTTTGAAGGCGCCATCAGAGGCCCCATGCTGCTGTATGTATCTGAAAGGGCAAAGATTTTAAAAAGCTCTGCCAAGTCCTGCCTGTATCTACACCCACACCCTCACACACATGTTCAGTTTGGAACTTTTCTTCATCTTTGGAGAGGAAAAAAAAGTCCAACGCTCGAACCGCAAAGATTAGCCCCGACATTCAAACCCTATTGCTCAAAGGCATCAATGTGCAATGTCATTTTTTGTGTGATACTTTCCAGATCACAACTTTCATTCGTCTGTTATAATTGTGCAAATACACAGAAAAGGAATTTTGCAAAATTTGCCACATTTTTGTTCATCCCACGAGGTCTAATATCATCAGTGCATCTGGTAGACTGTTATAAACGAGAAATAAAGCTTAAAATAATTACTATTAATTGCTATTAATAACAATAATAATGGTAAATTCTACATGCATAACACCTTTCCAGAGCTCAGTTAGTAGAGTAAAAGATCTGTATAAAAAAGACTGTAAACATAAAAAGAAAAGGACCATAATACAGTAAAAAAAAATCAATTTTACAATAAGTTAGCCAGCAACTGACAAGTAAGTTAGGACAGAAAACAACAACAACAGGACAAACAACAACAGCAAAACCAACCCCCCCCCCCAAAAAAAACAGGACAGAAAATGGGGTGTTGGAGAGATTTGAGGGGCGGGCCTTGAGCAAAGTAGATGAATGAAAATCTGTGCTTGCAGGATTGGCATTTCTGTGCAGCAACTAATTTCAACACCCCTATTTTGTTACCGTCTAAATGACAGCACCGGGTTGACATGCAGCGTGTACTAACCATTCTGGTTGATCACATGACCTACATCGACTGTTCCTCCACATAGCAGGTCTGCAAGCCCTCTCCTCGGACTTATCAGATTTAAATTCGCAGGCCTGGTTTGGTAATTACATTATTCCCATCATATCCACACTCAGGCAGATTTCGACCATTTCCGCATTCATAATGTGCAGGCTGTGTGAGAAACTTCCCTGGGAAACACGATAGCACACCATCAAAGGGTGTAAATCACTCCTGCACAGCTGCGCCTTTGACCAGGAAATCAGGCGTGGATAGTGTGCGAGCCTGAGAGGGCGAAACATCCAACGTCTCCCCGATAGCGTAGTCTCTCTCTCTCTCTCTCTCTCTCTCTCTCTCTCTCTCTCTCTCTCTCTCTCTCTCTCTCTCTCTCTCTCTCTCTTTTTTCGCCCCATTTTCGCAGTCTGAAAGTCCCCCCTCTCCCTATTTCTGAGGCGACCGACGCCAAAACCCCTTTGCCACGGTTATCTAGTTCTGCTGCCGTCTGGTCCGTTAGGTAGACGTGGTCGCCGCTCTCCGTTTCCTCCACGGTTCCACTGGGGGAACATGGCTTTGGGTGAGGTCACCTCCATGAGGTCACGGCCAAAACATCTGGGAATGACAAAATCAGACCGACCGTTGTTGTAGTGCTCGTTTCTTCTTCTTCTTCTTCTTCTTCTTCTTCTTCTTCTTCTTCTTCCTTTTTTTTAAACCCTTTGACAACCTTTCCCCATGAGAGAAGAAGAGAGCAGAGGGGGGGGCGGCTACGGGGAGTGCAAATGGAGCTAAAAAAAAAAGCACTTAGCAAAAGTGAGATTAATGCATTTTTGTTTTGTTTGTGTTTCTTCCATTTTAATCATATTATCTGGTCAACGTGATGACTTGGCGATATGAAGGGTTGAGAAAAAATTAGAAAGCAAAACTGCGCTTGGCCCATACTTGGCGCCCGGACTGCGTGCGTGTGCGTGCGTGCGTGCGTGAGGAGGGGGGTGATGGCGCGAGGGGGGGTGTAGCGTGCTGCTGTTTAACGCTGTGCGGAGCGTGCAGATACCGGGATCACACAGGACAGTGGCGAGATGTCAGTCCGCGCCGCATGCGTCTGTCCCAGCGGCGTTGAGCTGGCTCTGGCGTGGCGGCCGAGCAGCAGAAATACCGCACGTAATTGCTTAAAGATGATGGAGGATAAGAGAGCTCACTCTGTAGGAAACAGATGGAGGGGTTGTGTTGTTAAATCCCTCCATGGGGCCCTCCGGTCTGATCATGTCCTGCTCTATCGCATATTCACGGACACCACATTTTGCTCCGAAGTCAGCGTTTGAAATGTCCTAGCAGCCGACTATTTCCTTTTTACCCCCCCCCTTCCCCAAAATAACCAGTCAGATAGAGTAACACGTAAACGTGTCTATTTGCATGCAGTCCACGAAAGATAATGGGGATGGAATGAAAAATACAATCTCGTGTAAAATATTTCAAATAGTCATTCAGCCAAGTGTCATAAAATCTTTACATATTCATACATTCCACCACAAATCAAAATTTTCTCAAAAAAAAATGTTTTTCCCCTGACGGTGATCCGGATTTTTTTTCCCTGTCTCGTTTCAATGTATTGACACTTGTCTAGAAATTCCCTCCAGGAAAACTGCATTTGAAACAGAGTATTTAAAACACATTAAGTTAAATTGTCCTGATTAACTTTAAGACTGGACAGTGACAAAACGACATCGTTGCCACAAATAAGCCTATATAGCATCTCTGTTGATGTTAAATATCCCCACTTAGTGGGGGTCTTGAAATCTTGTGTACAGCAAACACTGGGTATACTTGGGTAATATGTGTTTACATGGGGGGTATCTTTGTCATGATCTCTCTCTCTCTCTCTCTCTCTCTCTCTCTCTCTCTCTCTCTCTCTCTCTCTCTCTCTCTCTCTCTCTCTCTCTCTCTCTCTCTCTCTATATATATATATATACGTATATATATCTGTCTGTCTGTCTGTCTGTCTGTCTGTCTGTCTCTCTCTCTCTCTCTCTCTCTCTCTCTCTCTCTCTCTCTCTCTCTCTCTCTCTCTCTCTCTCTCTCTCTGTCTGTCTGTCTGTCTGTCTGTCTGTCTGTCTGTCTGTCTGTCTGTCTCTGTCTCTCTCTCTCTCTCTCTCTCTCTCTCTTGCCCTCACAGAGATGTGTCCCTGACAGGGATCGCCTCACTGCCAACCGTGGGCATGGCGTCCGTTCGGGAGCTGATGGCACGCGACGCCTGGGCTCTGAAGAAGCTGCCCCCCATCAAAACCTTCAAACACCTCATCAGTGCAGACCTCACCTACCCCAGCCACTGCTGCGGCTTCAAGAACCTCAAGAAGAAACGCGGGTGAGCTTGACAAAACCCGAGGACGACTCCACAGAGAGTCAGAAAAAGTGTGTAAAGGGGGGAAAAATAAAATAAAATAAAACACAGTCGCAGTCAGACAGTCTCAGAGCAGTTCATTTACAGTTTGTAAATAGAGTGAATAAAAAGCAAACAGCCTTTGAATGGAATTTCTCTTGTGGCCTGTGTTGTGAATGATTAATGGATGATTTGCCAGTTAGCGGAGCAGTTGTACTTATGAGATGTGGATGTTGGCAGGGATTGAATCAACGCCCTGATGCATTTACCTATGACTCCCTACCATGCCGCCATAATTACTGTCACTCAATGCTGTTATTGTAGGAAGAGGACTGAGCCACACTAATAATGACTCTCTCAAAACAGGAATCACTTTTCATTGACTGGATATATAAATAATTTCATTGCTCGGCAAGTTCCTGTAGGGACATGTTTTGTAGTCAGGCCTGTCTGTTTGTTAGGTTAGGAACGTTGTTTGATTTGGTAGTGCAATTTTGTTTTTATGATCAGTCTTATTTAACTGTGTGTGCGTGCATGTGCGTGTGTGTGTGTGTGTGTGTGTGTGTGTGTGTGTGTGTGTGTGTGTGTGTGTGTGTGTGTGTGTGTCTGTGTGCATTCTTGTCGTGGTGTGTTTATATGCTTTGGGTATGTATGGATTTTTTTTCCAGCTTCTTGGAGTACATCATCTGCAACCTAACTGCGTTCTATAATCAGCACCACAAGCGCTCGGTTGGGCCACTCCGCATGCCGCACTTAGAGGGGGCCGACGTGTCCGAGATGGCCCAAGACCAGGAGCCCCACGACGGGAGTCTCAGAGACTCCCAACAGGACTGGAGGAAAGGGGACTTCCATGGCAGCCTTCATTACCACGCCTACTTTGGGGGCCAGCCAGACGAGGATGTGGGTTTCGGGGAGACCCTCAAGAACCCCCAGGAGGACACCAGCCAGGATTTTGACAGCCGCTATGATTATGTGGTGTGTGAGGAAGGAGAGGAGGTGACGTGTTCGCCAGCGCCTGATGAGTTCAACCCGTGCGAGGACATCATGGGGTACAGCTTCTTGCGTGTCTCCGTGTGGTTTGTCAGCCTGCTAGCCGTCCTGGGGAACGTGGTGGTGCTGCTGGTGCTGCTCACCAGCCACTACAAGCTCTCCGTCTCCCGCTTCCTCATGTGCCACCTGGCCTTTGCTGATCTGTGCATGGGGATCTACCTCCTGCTGATTGCCTCTGTGGACCTGCACACACAGGCGGAGTATTTCAACCACGCCATCGACTGGCAGACGGGGCCTGGCTGTGGCCTGGCAGGGTTCTTCACCGTCTTTGCCAGCGAGCTGTCCGTTTACACCCTGACGGTGATTACGCTGGAGAGGTGGTACGCCATCACCTTCGCGATGCGGCTGGATCGCAAGCTACGTCTGCCCCACGCCGCTGCCGTGATGCTCGGCGGCTGGATCCTCTGCCTCCTCCTGGCCCTGCTCCCGCTGGTCGGTGTGAGCAGCTATCAGAGGGTCAGCATCTGTCTCCCCATGGACACCCAGTCCACGGTGGCGCAGATCTACATCATCTCAGTGCTGATCCTCAACATCCTGGCCTTTGTGATCATCTGCGCCTGCTACATCAAGATCTACTGCGCCGTGCACAACCCGCACTACCGCTCCGGTTCCAAGGACACAAACATCGCCAAGCGCATGGCCATCCTCATATTCACGGACTTTCTGTGCATGGCCCCTATCTCCTTCTACGCCATGTCGGCCGTGCTGGACCGGCCGCTCATCACCGTCTCCAACTCCAAGATTTTACTGGTGCTCTTCTACCCGCTCAACTCCTGCGCCAACCCGTTCCTCTACGCCATCTTCACCAAGGCCTTCAGGGGCGACGTGTTCATCCTCCTCAGCAAGGTAGGGCTGTGCCAGCGGAGGGCGCAGCTCTTCAGAGGCCAAACGGTCTCGTCGAAGGGTAGCAGTGGGATGTCTCCGGGCCATAAGGACAGGGGCAAAGTTAGGAAATGGGGAGACGGAGTCCCAGAAGAGGTGCCCATCCACTTGAGGGAATGCTCTGGACATACCTATCACCAACCCGTCTGCCAGAGATCCAACCCCGAGAAGAGCCGGAGCTTGGACACGTGAGCCAACCCAGCCGGGAGAGGTGGAAGAGAAGTGGCCACGAGACGTTTGTGGATCGACCTGTTTGGGTATTTAACAGGGCGCTCCAGTAATCCGTAGCTGCGACAGGTCAAGTTCAGCTGTTTTTACAATTATCGGCTGTGATGATTTTAAGGCCCCGGTTGTTGGAGAAGATCATGTGTCGTTGAAATATGAGATTGTCTTCATCCCACTTTAAGTCTTTTCTATTATGAGGTTTTACAGCTTTAGCAGAGAAGTCATTATAGGAAAGATAATTTGCCAAACACATAAATAACCTCAAGAGAAAAGTGTTGAACCTCTTCTCTTTTTTTTTCTTCTTCTAACGTCTTCGGTTACAAGCATCAATTTTTTAAAAGGACACTCAGACCAGCATTGAGAACTGAGATACAAGGAAATTATAGTAATGGACACTCTTAAACACTTCATTTTCCATTGAGTGTGTGTTAAGATGACATTTTCTGAGGCACACCAGTCGTGCCATTCTTCATGTTTTTTTTTTTTAGTTGAAGGACAGCCTGCAGGTCCATGGCAGTCCATGGTGGAAATTTTACCCAGCCAATGAAAACACTTTCTTTTTTTTTTTAACGTATGACCAAAATCTCTGTACATAATGTAAACAAGCGACGGTGTGTTTCAATTTATGACATGAAAACTTGCCTTTAGTGCCTTGGAGATTCCTACATGGACCTCTGAGGAGTTTTAGTCTTGAGCTGGGAAGAAAACGTGAGACCAAGCGAGAGGGAAGCGAAGTCCCAATGCACAAGGCGTCACGTTAGAGACGTATTGTTCTTTACTGCGATGGGGAAAACAGATGCACGTCCTTTAAGAAGTGGAAGTGGCCTGGAAGTGCATTTAACAGTAAGATCGGATCGGTGTCTCTACTTGACTCAATCCCCAAATGCATATATCCCATCTTTTACATTCATTAAAGATTTGTATGCTTTTCATGTCCCTGTCGTGTTTTTAGCAATGAAGCAAATCATTGCAGATAAAAAATAAATAAATCACCAACTGATCCAGAACAATGCAAAACATAATTTTCCCAAAATAGATCTTCGTCCCCTGAGAGCACGTGATCCTATTACCGAAAGTAAACAGACATATTTTGTAATTGTAATATTAGTAACCCCCCCAGAAATTACAGCCAGGCTATGATAATAACAAATCTGTGCTTTACAAATTTTTTTTTTTACTCTCTCACTTGACATATCATGGTTGGGTTTGATTTTTTTTTTCCCCCAGTAGGAATGGGAGTATTTTTTCCAGCCCTTTATGGAAAGAAGTGACTCCTACAAGCGGAGGAGATAGCCTCGCGGAGAGCTCAAAGCAAACACAGCCGGGTCACGTGTGAGCCGCGGCGCTCTAACTTGTGCGATATTGCGCTATTATGAGTTAAAGGACACCCTCTGCCAATGGCGGCTTAACATCTGGTTAGCATTTCTTCTGTTGGGTGACAGTTTTTTTTGTTGTTTTTTTTTCAAGGAGCTATACAGACGAGCCGGGGAATTTTCCTGGAAAGAGGGATCATTTTTAGAACCCTTTTATTCCCTCCTCCCCTCCCCTCCACTCCTTAATTTCACTCGCAAAGACGCCTTGAAGATATGTTACCGCGCCATTAAAGACTGCAGGACAGTTTGTTTCAATTTTGGAAAATATAGGAGAACACTCCCAACTGCGTATCAATCTAATCCACCTTTTTCCCAGAATCAGTGTGTCTGAGATGGTCGAAACCGCAGAGCTGGAATGGGTTCTAGTGTTATGGTTGAAACTATTAAAAGTGGCATCTGCTCGCTATGTTCCAGAACTGGCTCGAGCCGGGAATTCCTGAAAAACAGACAACCGGGACATCGTTTTCGAATGAATGTTTTCCATAAGTCCATGTCTGTCCATCTCTTCCAGTCACCCATTAACCACCGACCAACGGTTGACTCCTCACATGCTATACACGCGTCGCCATTAGGGTTAACAATGTGTTAGGGTGTTACCGCTTTGGGACCTTTCTCAAAACATGTTGATGTCAATTCGGAAGTCTTTTACGCATGTGTGTGGGCGCAAGTGCGCACGTGTGTAAGCGTCAAACCAACGGATGTGTGTGTGTGTGTGTGTGTGTGTGTGTGTGTGTGTGTGTGTGTGTGTGTGTGTGTGTGTGGTGTGTCTACCTTGCATCTTACACTTCCCAAAACATTACAGAGTCGCTGCCACTCCTTGGTAATAAACTAACCCCAAAAAGAACAAGGACACGGTTTCATAAATGCAACGTACAACTGTTGCGCGACTTTGTTGTGAACAGACCGATACGGGATCATTGTCTTAAGAGTTGTAACTGGAACTAGGCCGAGTACTGACGGCACATTTCATTTTCAATTGAGAAGGTAAAATTACATATTGCAACGCCCACGGACGAGCAGACTCGCTACTCGGACGCTTAAATCGACTGGTTAACCTAGTCGCCGTGGTGCGGGAGACCCGGGTTCGAGTCCCGGCTGCGGCGGTTCCCGGCTGCCCCCTGAATTTGCTACAATACCATTAGCACATTATCCTGATCGGACATTTAACATCGACATTGTAAAACAGAGGCTTTTTGATGCATGAGATTCGACAAAGCTAATGCTAGCTCATCCGTATCCCCTTTTTTGTTAAGCGACAATCCAGAAAAGCAAGTTGACACATTGGGAAACATTTAAAATCTCTGATTAAAGGGCGTCCAGGTAGCGTAGCGGTCTATTCCGTTGCCTATCACCACAGGGATTGCTGGTTCGAATCCCCGTGTTACCTCCGGCTTGGTCGGGCATCCCTACAGACACAATTGGCCGTGTCTGCGGGTGGGAAGCCGGATGTGGGTATGTGTCCTGGTCGCTGCACTAGCGCCTCCTCTGGTCGGTCGGGGCGCCTGTTGGGGGAAGGGGGGAATACCGTGATCCTCACACGCGCTACGTCCCCCTGGTGAAACTCCTCATTGTCAGGTGAAAAGAAGCAGCTGGTGACTTCATATGTATCGGAGGAGCCATGTGGTAGCCTGCAGCGCTCCCCGGATCGGCAGAGGGGGTGGAGCAGTGACCAGGACGGCTCGGAAGTGTGGGGTAGTCGGATGGGTACAATTGGGGAGAAAAAGGGGGGGACATTTAAGATAAGATTGATATTGACTTGCATCTCTATCGATGTCCTTTCTGGGAACTCCTACCTCGAATGAAATCACATGGACCAAGTGACAGAATACGAGGGAGATAGTGGGGTGGGGGTGCAGACAAGTATTTTGCCAATTATCTCACCAAAGAGGATTATAATATTAATTTTAAAAAATGCAAAATCTTTAACATCTTACAACGGTATATACTTGCAGATGTACATGCGGACATTTTTTTAGGGGCCACGGTAGCTCCCCTCCTGAAACTATGCAGATGGTCCAGCTAAATGTGAGACCAAACGTCTGTCTATGAGGGAGCGAGTGAGTGAGAAGCCAGGTTCATGAGGCGCTTCACATCTTAAAAAAAAAGTGTCACAGTCCAACCAATCGTAGAAAGGGCCAAACAAACTGATTGAGACTTGGACTGAGTTTATTTCGACATTCTTCCTTTCTCTGGTTCTCAGGCTTGCCTGATCATTCCTCTCCTGCTATTTCAAATAAACCCATCTCTGAGCCGCTCCTCAAATAAGCAGGGCAGGCCCCGACGATGCACCAGCTCCACCGCCAGATTAGGTCCCTGGACTCGCATACGTCGGGGGAGAGGGCAAATGAAATGAGAACAGAAGCGGCTGACCGCTGAAGCAGCTGTGAAATCTGTCAGGGGATTGGCAAACGCCTCGGTCTCTGACAGAGGGCGAAATTTCTCAAGGCTCCATCCAGATCTTCGTAGTGGAAATCACAAGACCGTTGCATTTACACCATGATTCGCTACGTTTGCTCCACGGGTCAGCAGATGTCGACACTCCTCTCCAAAGGTCAAGATACCCCTCTCGCTCTCTCCGTCTGTCTCAGAGAACTCTCTTGTGGCTGCTAGAATAAACCGCAGAGTCATTGGCAGTAAAAACATTCAGCCCCTCTCTGGTTGTTGAAGGGGTTCAGTCATCCATAATGTGAACAAGTTAGAAGTTCCAGCCAGACACTGGTTTATGGTTTCCCATTTCACCTGCACCATCAAATGTAAATCGCACAATAAATATCTTCGCAGCATGCGCCATTGCATAGTTCTAAATCACACCCCATTTCAGGTCAGGGGTGCAGAGCCCCTTGCCGTGTACCGTCTGCCATACAGCGAAAACTCTCTTCACCCTCCATCCATTGACTGAAACACTCCCTCTACTCTCTCTACTTGTGTGCTGTAAAAAAAAAAACTTTCTCAATTTTTAAGCACTTTGCTCTTACACAGCATATACAGGAACAAGGCAGTGGTTGTCAAAACTCAGCAACCAAGGACCAGCGAGTATGTAGAGTACCTTTACCTAGTTCTGAACAAATGAACCATCTCCCCATGTGCAATGTGTAACAAGACTACATCATCAAAGATGTTCTACTTATCAGTGGAAAAAATCCAACGATTCTGTTTCCATCACTCCACCAAATCAGATCTCTTCCTCAATGCACCAACCCATCCACCTCAGCCGAGTGCAAAACCCTCGGTAACACTGAATCTTACTTGAAATTTGTGTTTCAGTCTGGTTTTCTTACTTGCAACGTCCAGATTTGCACTGAAAAAAAAAACTGATGGAAATATCAAGTTGCTTTGAACAACAGCATCACCCCAAATGCCTGAAATGCAAAGATGATTGGTCCTATTCCACTTCCTATCACAGGTGCAAAGGTCCATACGACCTTACGTCTCGAGAACCTATGACCCTAATGAACTTCAAACATGCCGGAATATGTATTAGACACACATGAAAACAGGACAAGGAATAATGGAGATGGAAAACCAGGAAACGGAGAAATCTCCGTTAGAGATGAATGGGCCCTTTGTCTGTCAAAACCTGCAAAAATCACCTCTTCTGAGCCTGCTGAGATGAACCTAAAGGGGGAAACTCCTTACATGTCATAACTAACCACTGTGGCAGTCTACGGCACTCGGCTGAAGTCTCTGTGCCATGGAAATCGACTGGGCAGTCACCGTCAGTCAGCCGGTACGCAGATAAATGTTTTAGGGTCTCGGCTAGACGTCTCCGGGGCCTCATTAGAGGCCTCATTCGTCAGCAGCTCAGAGCCTTTTGTCTGTTTGAGTGCCCAAGAGTAGCAAGAGGGCCCACTTCATATGAAGCTGCCTCGGATCCATTCTCCGCTCCACTCACAGCTGAATAGCTCTTTGTGAGGCATGAGAAGTCGTAGGACTGACAGCCTGCCTCAACTCCATTTACAATCAAGGGCGCAAATCTCCCCGCAATTCCCGATTCGGCCCAAGTCCCAGGCAGCACCACACCTTTATCTCATAATTATGCTAGGGAAAACACGCTGGGATTGTATCAGTTTGGGTAGGAATTAGGGTTAAGGCCGAGAAAACGCCTCCAGTGATAGAATTGCAACCCCAGGAAGTTTAGTCCAGCACAGGCTGGAGCAGATTCTGGGTCATACTCATGTAAAAATCGATTGGCGAGTAGTCACTGCTTAAACATTATTATGCTTAAGAGGCATTGCCATGGATTTACACTTAAAAAGTCGAAGACGTAGGAGGTAAAGTGTGGGATAGAAGGAAAACGAGTGACAGGTTTTTAATTTTACGTTTTTAATAAAACATCTCAATGCCTGCTCAATAAAATATCTCCTGTCCTTATTCAAATTAAAGCACAGCCTTCCAGGTTATGATTACAAACATTCTGATTTAATTTAAAAAAAAAGAAGTGAACAATACATTTCCTTACTTTTACCAGCATTAGAACGCACCACACAGAACAATTAAAAATGACATTACATTTTTGAGACATCCTCTTTGAACGATCACCTGCTATGTGAATACCACAAAGCCAAAATAAAACCCAAAAAGGCACACGAGAAACAGCAATATGGAGGTCGACATGAAATTACGCTATGGACTTAATCACTAACTGCCGAGAGCTACCGAGTTTTGCTTGTTTAAAGCCCCAGAGACAGTGATGTTTATTCAAACAGTGTTCTACTTCAAATGTCTTGGACTACATTCCCTTGGCACAAGACATCTCGTATTTTGAGTGTGGTGTCAGGTCACCGAGCTTTTGGGATGGGACCAATATCACTCTACCGCTGCCGATCGAGTACCAATCCGATTCGCTTCGCTCAAAAACATCGAGTTGGACAACCGGCAAGTGGGGCAAAAGAAAACAGATATTCATTTTCCTCCCATTAGAGGGTTCCAACTACATACCTGTGAAAATGGCAAAGTAGATTCGCTTTGCATTCTCAGCGGCTCTTGGTATCATTGCTATGAAAACAACTGCCATCCGTGCATCTCGAGTGTCTACGCAAAAAACATGCTACAGTAAGCCGTAAGTTCTGCCAACAACAAGCGAAGCCACATAATAGCTGAAAACATACTTTATTTGAAATTGTTTCAACAGGGTGACTTTAAAAAAAAGAAAGAGAAAAAAATCCTGCAGAGGAAACACTCTGGGGGAACTCACTTCAATAGAAAACATTGGTTTAAAAGCGATGATTAAAACAGAAACAAAGGAAAACTTGTGGTAGACGCAAACATTTCAAACACAGCATCCTCGTTCAGTCAACAGGTGGGGAGAAAAGGAACACTTTAAGATTTAAGATCATAAGAGCACAGTTCGGTGCGGCTTTCCAACCCTTCAAAAATAGAACATTTCACGAACTCTCAGGAATAAATAGAAAACGAATGACCCCCCCGATAAATCATCTAAACTTCAATAGTACTGTAACATGTGGAAGCATGGGGTGTCGGAGAAAATGTAAGCCAATAAAAACCCTTGTAGAATAAAAGACCAGAACTGTGTAACACACACACACACACACACACACACACACACACACACACACACAGATTTAAGCATCTACCAACTGATTTTACAACACATTGATAAAATGACAGTGCAAACTTTAAAACGACTTTAAAAAGCTGAATTAAGAGCGAGAGATACGCTAAACTGGGGGGGGGGGGCAAAGAGACTGACAGTGATAACATTTTGTACAGTTCTTTTTCAGAAAGATCATTGGTTTTTTTGTTTGTTTGTTTTTTTTTGTTTTGTTTTGTTTCTGTTTTTGGAAAGTCTCTGTTGGAGATGAGGCTCCGTAGTAGCAGATGGGGGTGAGACAAGGACAGTATTTTTGGATTCAGCATTCTTTAGAAAGAAAAAAAAAAAGGAAAAAAAAACATGCCATCACACAAATATTGGTTAGTTGTCAATAGTGTTGCTTTGTCTTCTTTGTTTACCCTTCATAAGAACAAGAATTAAAAAAAAATCTCTTAAAAAGGTCTAAAATTGGGTTAATTACACGGAACATGAACACTACTATTAAATGGATGAGCGGAAATTTAGATTTGATCCAACTAGCTGACAGGAATCCGTTAAATGGAATTACGATGGGAGAATAACACCATTCGGGGTTAAAAGTTGATTCCAGCCATTCTACAAAGGCAGCGATCTTGGTTGGCGGCACTAAGCTTTCACTTAAGATGTAGACACGAGTTAGCCCAGTCAACAGACTACAGTGCATCACAGAAGTGTTCCTTTTTGTTAAATTAACGTGGATCTAGTGGATGACAAGGCAGGACACGTCAACCTGGTCCACTACACCTGCACGGATGAGAAATGAGTGAGATCCAATGGAAGTGACTTTGGACAGGAGAAGGCTCAGGACACTTGGAGAAAAATTAAAAGAGGACAAAAAAAGATAGCCGGGGGCAGTGGTGGTGGGTGGACATTTGTGGGTGGGTGGGTAGGTGGGGTGTTCCCAAGTTTTTTTTTTCCCTTTCCCTGGAGGTCTCTCATCCCACAAGGCCAGTTGGGTGTTAGTGACAGCACCCAGGTTGTACAGTACCTCACAGTCTTTTTGGGTTTGTCAAAAGTTCATTATTGTTGCATTTCAGACATGGAGCAGGTTTTCTAAAATGGATCCAGTCACAGGATATGGAAGGATATTGATGTGTCTATGTGAACTGGACCTAAAAAGTTCCAGAGTTTCCTGCTCCTGCTCTTTTATGTGTATATTCTTTTCCTCTCTTTTTCTCCCCCGACTTCTTTCTCACCATTCGGCGTCCCCGATGGCTTTGGAGAAGACATAGTCTCTCCCATTCAGGTTCATGATCCCGTCTTTCAGGTGGAATTTCCATTTGTTCTTACTTCTGTGGATCTGGGGAGGATGAGGGAGGAAATGAACGACGTAGGCGTAAACGGTAGACAGACACTATTCCAATAGACACCAGGCTGTACTGGCCAAAAAGCTATTCTGTGCCACTTGGATATTGGCCATTTTGCCAATGACTTTTTTAGTCATATCAATTCAGTATGACTATAGAATTAAAAATACTGTATTGATATTACAGCGGCCCCAATATATCTTGTGATAAACACTTGATATTGTGACCAAGTATATAAATCACACTTTTTGTTCTTGATTTGAGGAACAAAGTGGTTTGGTTGTGCTTCTTAGTATCTTGGTAACAGTGAAAAAACAATTCATTGTTAAGTGCCAATATACTGATAAGATGACTTTTTGATGCAAATGTGTGAGGACGGTGCAGATCAGAGTGGAGCATCTTACAACTTTCTGAATAGTAAATTTGAGTAAGTAATATGAAAAAGGATTTGAAAATTCTCTGCTGACGCGATCAAAGTCAGACTGTTTCAAACCTCAACCAATACACAAGGTGAGTATACACAGTCGTCTCTCAGGCTCCAGTTAACAGTCTGCTCAATGTGTTACTCTCAGATGGAAATTTATTCATTTCAACAAGAGAATCTGTTATGCCTGCATCATTCCATTGCAGATGAGGTTGTTGTAGGCACCGGATATATTTTTTCCAACTTAGCTAATGCTTAAATTGAAACGAATACTATTTCCCCAGGCTTTTTTGCTAAGCTCTCTGTGAAGTGGTCAGAGCTCAAATCAGCACTGTGACAAATGTGTCAAAATCAATAGCCACGTTTGAGGCAAAAGATCCCTGTGTAGAGCTTGGTACAGTGCAAAAGGACAAATATGTTAAGTGTAATTCAATGCGTCACACAGCACTCCTGATAGCTAGCTGTGTTTTTTTTACCTTGTCGTACTGGCACACCACTACATTCTCTGTATCAAACAGTTCCTGGTCTTCTTCATCGCTCACATCATCCCCACTGTTCAGTGGCTCCTAGTGAAGGTGAAAAAAAATCATGAGCATACACACCAGATGTTTCTCACTCACGTGGAACAGCCTTTAAAATTAGATTTAGTCCATGTGACCCGACAACACATTGCTATAATCAATAATTTTTTTGTTTTACTTGAGTGGCTGCATTCTAGACTGCCAACCCTGACTATTGTTTGGTAGAGGGTCTGCTTCACAATCTAATGACCCATCATGCAGATTCACCCATCAGTATAACATTTTGTGTTTCTTCGTCCACCAAGTTCTCACTATGGTACACTTCTTAAATGCAGATTGGAGCCAAATAGGAAGACTAGGCAAATGATATCTCACAAGAGAAATTTATAGGACATTGCATCAGATCTATTGTTTTGTAGTACTTTTGCAGATACCATAAAAAACAAACAAATCATTGTAGAGGAACAGAAATTGTCACAATATGGTCAACTATGGTATCCGCTGCATTTCAGGGTGTTTTAGGGAGCTTTTCAGCATTTTATTTATTTCTTTTATTTTGAGAAATTCAACTTGTGAAATGTGCTGCAAAAAGTAAGGATTTTCCACTAGTCCTGGTTCATATCAAAACCAAAGTTGGTCTTCAAAATAGGATGACATCCTCCAAAACCTACCTCTTCCACCTGCCCATCCTCCCCTCCATCCTTGTCCTTCTCCTCTTCATCATCCTCATCATACTCCTCCTCTTCATCCTCATCCTCTTCCGAGGAGGTGTCGCCAGCTCCGTCCACCTGCAGCATCATCGGGGGCTGTTGAGGCTGAGGCTGAGCCTGGGGCTGAGGCTGAGGCTGTGGTTGGGCCTGGGGCTGCTGTGAGGCCTGTGGCACAGCTGTGCCCTGAGCCTGCTGCACCTGCTGCACCTGCTGCACCTGCTGGACTTGAGCAGCTGCCTGACCAGGCTGAGCTGCCATGGCAGTTGTTGCCTGCATCACCTAATTGGAAGGGAGGCCCAGATAACCAGCAGTGACCATATGTAACTTGATGACAAGGAGGATAATGTGAGTTCTGTTCCCTGCATATGGTGGAATTGGTATGAATGGCCTACCTTTTAATTAACCGAGAGATAGGACTAGTTATGTGTAAATCAAGAACATATGTTTTCTATTGGCAGTTTTCATGGTTGGTTGACTAAGTTTGCAATGAGGGGGAAAAAAGCATATCATTCTTATGATTAAACACCATTGGTTATTGGTAGCCGATTATGTTACCATGCACATTAACTTTCATATGTTGCATTCCACCACTTGCCAGCAATCAGGCACAAACAAACAGGCCTATTACCCCCTTTCCACCAATGCGAACCTAGTTCCAGCTCTGGGCTGGTGCTAGTGCTGGTGGGCAGTTCGTTCAACTTGCGAACCTTGTAAGAACCGATTTGCTTTTCCACAGGCTAGAGCTGGCTAGAGACTCATGTCATTACGTTACTGTATACGTCTGTATACATACATCTCCGCATTCCCAGCAAGATGAGGCAAGAGATCAGCTGTGTAGATTTTGAACTGTTTTACAATTTTTGTATGCTATTTCATCATTAAATTCACGTCTGAGAATTTTTGAGGCATAAAACCAACTGTGTAGATTTCAAATATTGACAGTTTTACAAAAATTTATGGCAGGGGTGTCCAGGTAGCACAGCGGTCTATTCCATTGCCTACCAACATGGGGATCGCCTGTTCGAATCCCCGCGTTACCTACGGCTTGATCGGGCATCCCTACAGACACAACTGGCCATGTCTGCAGGAGGGAAGCAGGATGTGGGTATGTGTCCTAGTCGCTGCACTAGCACCTCCTCTGGTCGGTCAGGGCATCTGTCTTGGGGGGAGGGGGAACTGGGGGGGGAATAGCATGCTACGTCCCCCTGGTGAAAATGCTTCACTGTCAGGTGAAAAGAAGCGGCTGGCAACTCCACATATATTGGAGGAGGCATGTGGTAGTCTGCAGCCCTCCCCAGATCAGCAGAGGGGGTGGAGCAGTGACCGGGACGGCTTGGAGAGTGGGGTAATTGGCCAGGTTCAATTGGGGAGAAAGGGGGGGGGGGGTTGATGGCGAATTTAAAATTTGCTCCAATGTTTTTGGAGTTGAGAGGCTCTACAAACTGGCGACCAACAGGTCAGTCACGCTGTGAGCTGGCTGGAGCTCTCTCAAGAGTCCGGTCTGTTGACAGATGGTTTGTTTAAATATCATAATACAAATGTCCATTATAAAATTAACAGAACCCTGTGATTATTTGCCTTGTTTTCCTGTGGGCTATTTGAAATTTCCTTGATTAATCTCTCAATATTTCTTATGGTGAACTCTTCGGTGTTCTTTGCTGATGTGTTTTTAAGCATAGGATTTCAGAAAGTTACATTAAAATTAGGTTTTTAAATGCGGGAAAATGAATGTGGGGTGTCAAATTCACTCTGTCAAAGTCAATCAAATAAAGTATGTGCCAATAAAACCAACTTTGATTTGAACTGCCATTAGTGTTAAGGAGCGCATGCATTATTTGGCAGAATTGGTTGTTGCTGCCTGCACCCGGCCCCTGACGTAAGCGATTCTTTCTTCTAGCCCAGCAAAGAGTTGGTGCCGCGCTGGGACCCGTTATCCTGGCCGAAATTCGGTTCTTTGGCTGTCAAAACACTAAGAGCTGGTTCAAGATTTGGCACCAGCTCCGAACCAGCCCTCGAACTGCCTTGGTGAAAACGGGTAAGAGTAAATATCGACACAAGTTTAAATCCTTTAGTTTAACACAAGTACAAACTCAAGTTTGCTTCTGTGACATTTTCCCATCAGTCAACTGATGAAAATTCATCAAATCACTATTTCAAATTAATTCAGGAGTTATTTACAGTCACTCATAAATTTATTAAGCATGTGACCAATATTATCTACTGACATCACAGGAGGCGAGACAGTTCATTGTCTTTAAGATGTGACATATCTTTTTATCGTGTGATTGTGCAGGACAGACTTCAGGACAGAAGGGACCAATAGAAATTAAGTTATTCATGAATGTAGTGTGTACTGACCTGTGTGTTGCCCTGGACTTTGTTTCCAGGGGCGAGGACAATCTGCTGGGGCTGGATGATGACTCCTGTTTGCTGGGGCAGGCCTCCCTGTAGAGGAGCCAGCACCTGGACAGACAGCAAGAATGACCCATTCACAGCAGCTCTCAATTCAACCCTGGCAGGGATAAACATTTTCTAGAAGACTTTTGAGGTAATGATCTCCAAAAGTAAAAAAGGCACATATAACCTAGAATGTCCAAACATAAATAAATAACAAAAATAATTGTTTCACAGGTCATTATACAATTACTGTGAACATTTAGAGTGGGACGTAATAAAACATCTGATGCTGTGCTACACTGAAAAGGTGATTTATTTTATTTACATAAGTAGTATTAATAAAGTGGTGAAGCAGTAGTAATAATAATTATTTAAGATACAGGCTACAATGTGACTTCGGTTACAGATAATAGTCCGTGTCACAAACAGAGGTAGACAAAGAATTGGTTAACAAAATATTCTAATTTTGTTAATAAATAAGTCAAAGGGCAGATGTGAAGGGAATAAAAGACTGCTTTGGCTCAACTTTAATATCAATGCGAATTCTGACTGTTATTTGACTGTACTTTTTCAACCCTTCCTTTCTTTTTCTAGCGTAGACCTCCACACCCTCAAAATTAGAGGGGGCACGCTTCCCCTTCAGGAAGTGATCCTGGAAGACAAACGGTCAAATAGCAAATCATTCAATACATTTGAAATCAACCCTGAAAGCAATCATTGTAATTTGTTTGCAGTTTCATCATCTCTGTGAAGAAACATTATGACGAGGTGGTCTATGATACTTAGAAGGCTTGAGGTTGTTTTAACACATTCAATCACTGCAGACCGGTTCACAGACACGGTCATTCATGAGAGTTTTGGGTTGTACGTTCAATCAAGGAGAATTTCCTTTATGAAACTTAAGTCCTGCCTGCCAATTTGTAGTGACCTTTTGGGAGGATAGCGTGTATCCATATTTTCCACGGCCGCTTCTCATGACACCTCATAGATTTTCCCTTTTTTCCATAACTAGATACAAAGTCGTGAAAGTTTCCAGGTTTTTCCAGGATGCGTGGGAGCCTTGCACAGGCCACTACCACCTTGCTCCAGTGTAGCTGTGCTGGGCATCTTATGTTGATAAGCCCTGGTGTGACGGGGGCGTACCTGCTGTATGACGGGGGCCTGCACGCCACCAGGCTGCATCTGCTGCTGCAACAAGATTTGCTGCTGGGGCTGCTGGATGATGTACTGGGCCCCATTTGGAGCACGTACCACCTGCAAGATCTGGCCTGAGAAAGGACAGAGCATGAGAAGACAGGGAAACAAAAAAGGCAGGTGTTAGGGTTAATACTCCTGCCTGTGCCCCTGAGCAAGGCAATAGAAAGAAGAACTGGAGTTGGTCCCTGGGCACTGCAGCTGCCCACTACTCCTATCCAATAGGATGGGTTAAATGCAGAGAACACATTCAATGTAAGAATACAATTCGAATACAATGACAAATACAGTGGCTTTCTTTCTTTCTAAAAAAAAAAGAGAAAAGAAAAGCGCACTTCTAAAGCAACTTTTAAGTATATTGAGGGGGTTTGAAATTCCATCATTTGGGGAAAGCAAAGCACATGATTTTTTTTTAAACTAAACCTATCACTTGGGGTATTTCAACCTGTGAAGATAAAGCTTTTGATGAAGTAAGCTGGGACATTTCTTTGGTCAAAATTCATGTCATGACCTCAAGTTGTTATCTGCTGACAGACCTACTATGTCTGAGGAAAACCAGTCTCAAACAAGAACTTCTATTTTGAGAAATCTGTAAGGAAAAATGGTCACAGTAAAAATAAACAGTCTACCGCCATTCAGGCATTGAAAACTAACAATGGCTGAGTTTGTCATATGACTGTGATGATGATTCAGTAGATTTCACCCCAGCGAGATAAAAATTAAATCAACTTTATTGCTCCCCACGTGAATATTGTGTCATATCAGCAAAAACGACTGAGACTGGGGACATTCGTGGTAATCTGAAAACATCAGATCTTCATCTGACTTGTTGTGGAGCGTTAATTTGCCCTGACGCCCTTTTGAAACTGTGATGTGTGTGTGTGTGTGTGTGTGTGTTTGGGGGGCGGGGGGGGGGGGGGGACGAGAGAGAGAGAAAAGAGAGACAGAGATGTTTAAATATATACACACCTTGGCTGGTGATGAGCTGTTGGTACGGGGTGACTCCGGTGGGCAAAGCGAGAGTTGCTGCAGTGGCTGCTGCACTCTAGAGGAAGAGTAGCAAAACACGGGCATGCAGTTATCAAAATGATGCATAAGGACCTGAGGCAATTTCCAAATACAGCCTTGAGCATAATTGCAGGGTTAAGGAACGTGAAAGAGGGATCTTTTAAGAATAAAAGACATGTCAAAGGTGAAATGCTCAACAGAGGCGTTAAAAGGTGTCTCGATGTAAGGTACAAATTTCACAATTATAGGGACATCTCTCTGGTGAGACAAACAATTATACAAATTTGGGTATGTCTGACCATTTACTTTTAACAATGAACATCTTAATCACCCTCCCCTGAATGATTTAGTTAATAGGAATTAAATTATTCATCGAACTGGGTTTGTGTATCTTCATCCCTCAATTGAAATTTACTGCTTTTGTTTAATGCTGGGAGGGCAAAAATTGATAAGAGGCTCAAAGGGAACAGGCTATTCATTTTTTTATAATGGTGGATAGAGAAAAAAAAAACCATTGTGTTTGAGCTAATGCTTAGACAAGACTGAAAACAAGCAGGAGCAGGACGTGCCCAGCTACATTGGCACAGATGCGACTTCTGACGCTAACAGTTGGCTTTGCAGAACGCAACTAATTTAAAGAGGAAAGAAAAAAATGAAGACACTGCGTAGGAGTTAAACCGACAGAAAATGGAAAATAAAAACTGCACGTATGCATGTGAGGAGAGAGAGGGAGCCTGTTTATGGATGAGGTGTGAGCCAGTCCAAACTTAGGGCCCTTGCAAAGCCATGCCTGAAAGACATCTCCTCCATTCTGCTCTCAGTATCTCCTTTGCCTCCCCACCTTTTCATCTGTCCCTAGCATGACCATTCCTACACTCTCCAGATTGTAGGCATCGCGGGTCTAAAGATAAAGGGTGTCATCCATTGTCGCACACAGTAGCTCCCCGTTTTTCAGTGCATGATTATAAAGCCCAGAGACTGCAACTGTAATTTAGGCCTACAAATACATCCATCCATTACCCAAGCCACTTATCCCAATTGGGGTCACGGGATGCTGGAGCTTATCCCAGCAGTCACAGGGGGGGGCAGGTGGGAAGACACCCTGGACAGGCCGCCAGACAGACCATCACAGGGCCAACACACACACACACACACACACACACACACACACATTCACACCTAGGGAAGATCAAGTATGGCCGAGTCACCTGACTTACATGCCTTTGGAAGGAAACCGGAGCACCCAGAGGAAACCCATGCAGACGCGGGGAAAACATGAAAACTCCACACAGAGGATGACCCGGGACGACCCCCAAGGTTAGACAACCCCGGGGTTTGAACCCAGGACCTTCTTGCTGTGAGGCGACAGCGCTAACCACTGCGCCACCGTGCCACCCGCCTACAAATACAGACGTGCTCAAATTTGTTGGTATCCTTAAAGCTCATTGAAATAATGCTTCATTCCTCCTGAAAAGTGATGAAATCAAAAGCTATTTCATCATGTATACTTGCATGCCTTTGGTATGTCATAGAATAAAGCAAAGAAACTAGAATACATAATAATTCACCTTTTCACAAAGATTCTAAAATGACCTGGACACATTTGTTGGTACCCCTTAGAAAAGATAATAAATAATGGGATTATAGTAATATTTCAAATAATAAGTTTATTTAATTAGTATCACACGTCTACAATCTTTTAATCAGTCAGTCTATTCAAATGGAGAAAAGTAGTCACTGTGCTATTTGGTATCATTGTGTTCACCATACTGAACATGGACCAGAGAAAGGAGATCAGAAAGAAAATAATAAACAAGCATGGTAAAGGTGAAGGCTACAAGACCATCTCCAAGCAGCTTGATGTTTCTGTGACAACAGCTGCAAATACGTTTAAGGTCCATGGAACTGTAGCCTTCCTCCCTGGGCCACAAGGAGAAAATCGACCCCATATTGAACAGAAGGACAGTGCGAACGGCAGAAAAAGAACCAAGAATAGCTGCCAAAGAGATACAAGCTGAACTCCGAGGTGAGGGTATGTCAGTTTCTGATTTTTGAACGAAAGCAAGCTCCACTATTTTTTCCTTTTTTTTTTATTAGAAAATATGGCACATGAGAACATGAGAAGACAAAACAATGTCAGTTTAACAATGAGAGTCACAGTTAAAACATAGCTACATAATAATAGCAACATAATCAAAGTACTTTGCATCTCAATGGATAAAAAAAGCCATATTTTCTGCCTTTTTAAAGGTGTTTTCATATTAAGGACTCAACTTTTGAAAGAAAAACATAAAAAAGCCAGAGTGGAATTTGCTAAAATGCATATTGACAAGCCACAATCCTTCTGGGAGAATGTCTTTTGGATAGATGAATTAAAACTGGAGCTTTTTGGCACGTCACAGCAACTCTTATGTTCACAGATGAAAAAAATGAACCTTTCAAAGAAAAGCTCACCAGACCTACAGTGAGACGTGGAGGAGGCTCGGTGATGTTTTGGGGCTGCTTTGCTGCGCCTGGCACAGCATGCCTTGAATCTGTGCAGGGCACAATGAAATCTCAAAAGACTATCAAAGGCATTCTGGAGCGAAACATACCGTGCGGTGTCAGAAAGCTCTGTCTCAGTCACAGGTCATGGGTCCTCCAACAGGATAATGACCCAAAACACACAGCTAAAGCACCCAAGAATGGATAAGAACTTTGGACTATTCTGAAGTGGCCTCCTATGAGTTCTGATCTGAATCCTATCGGACATCTATGGAAAGAGCTGAAACTTGCAGTCTGGAGAAAGCACCCATCAAACCTGAGACAGCTGGAGCAGCAGTTTGCTCAGGAAGAGTGGGCCAAAATACTTGTTAACAGGTTAAGAAGTCTCATTGAGAGCTACAGAAAATGCTTGAGTGGAGTGATGGCCTCTAAAGGTTGTGCAACAAAATATTAGGTTAAGGGTCCCATCATTTTTGTGTATGCCATTTTCATTTGTTTAATTTACAATATTGTGTTGAATAAAAAAAATCAAAAGCAAAGTCTGATTTCTACGAAATATGGAATAAACAATGGTGGATGCCAACTACTTGTCAGTTTCTTTCTCTTTTTTAAAATTTTTTATTTCTTTCTTTCTGATTTGTCCCCTTTTTCTCCCAATTTAGTGGCCATTCGATCCCTATTTTAGTTCAAACTCCCACCCTCATACTGCATGCGTTCGCCAACTGCATCTCTCTGGCCAGCAGTCTTGAAGGAGACGCCTCGCCACTTTCGTGACAAGGCGAATCCAGGCCGAACCACTGCTTTTTCCGACACACACAGAGACGCATTCATGTGACGAACACAAGCCGACTCCGCCCCCCTCCCGAAGACAGCGTTGCCAATTATTGCTGCTTCGTCGAGTCCGGCCATAGTCGGATCTGACGAGACCGGGGCGTGAACCCCAGTCCCCAGTGGGCAACTGCATCGACACAAAGCCGATGCTTAGACTGCTACACCACCGTGGACTTACTTCTGTCAGTTTCAAGTTATTTCTGAGAAAATTGTGCAGGGGTACCAACAATTTGAGCACGTCCTGAAAGTTGACTAACAGTGCTGCGGTGACACATTGCCTGTAAATCCAAACGTATGCATGTGTGTGTGTGCATTACATTACATGCATGTGTGGGTACAGTGTGGATAGCAAAGTGAAATTCTTCCTTCTCCAAGCACCAGTACTGTGCTTCTATAGATATACGTGTTAATACATTGAGGTGACAGTGGCTCACAGATAGAGCAGATCGTCTGGTAACTGGAGGGTTGCCGTTTTGATCCTCGGCTTCTTCTTCTGGTGTGTTCCCTGTTTCTCAGGGGTCGCCACGGCAGATTCTATAGTTTCCATTGGTACCCAGTGAGGGCACAACACCATTGGCGGCCGCTGTTCAACCCGGGCCTTGGTCGAGCTGATATGGAGCCTCAACCGATCCGGTATGGTCTTGTCAATCCGCATACTGATTTGGCAAAAATGTTACGTCGGATGCCCTTCCTGACACAACCACTAACCCTATCGACGGGGGCCCAGGTAAAGCGCTGGATGCCATCTCAGTATTCATGGACTTGGGCCCAAGCCTGTTGTTTTGATCCTCGGCTATTTCTTGCAAGAAGGGCGGTATCCTTGAGCAAGACACCTAACCCCTATCTGCTCCCGATGAGCAGTTTGTTACCTTGCGTGGCTGACACCACCATCAATGTATGAGAGCGTGGGTGATTGTTAGGCGTGTAAATCCCAAGTTTCATCACAATACGATATTATATCAATTCCTTGGACAACAATACAATATTTGCTGATATCACAAAGTCTGCTGCGATACAATTTCGATTCAGGGGCCTGCGATCGATGTGAGACAATGTCATATTAACGAAATCAGTTACATTTATATCAACTCACAAAAAGCAACTAACATATGATTTGAACATTTTATTACTGAGCTCTTCCAGACATTTACATGAAAAACAAGCTAATCTTTTAAATAAAAGATCTGTTTACTATAAAGTGCCACATTTCTTATGTTTAAGTGCAAATGTTTTTTATCAGTTAACTTAAAGAGCTCTTGATGACCTTACAATTATAAACATAAACCCTGTACATATATGCTTCATCGCCTTGGATTTACAAGGTTCTATCTGTGTGCTCAGAGGTTTAGAGATATTGAGCTCTAAAATTTTCACATTCGAGGTATATCTTAAAGATGATGATATGGATCAATGTTTTCACTTTGCATCAATGATATTGGATCACTGATCACTGAATCGATACATTGATCCAGATCGATGGATCGTTACACCCCTAGTGAACGTGGGGCATTGATTGATTGTAAAATGCTTTCAGTGGCTGTTGCAGCTAGAAAAGCACTATATAAAATGCAATCCATTTACAATACATCTCCCTCACTGTCCAGTCACCTGCCAAAACCCCAATAATATTCTCCCATTGGATCTGTATGGTCTCAATGGACGTGCTGACATGATTTAAGAAACAACGCAGCTCTAGTACACTTCTGGCATCTTATACAAACATTCCTACTTCCTGTTAAAAGCAGTTTTCATTTAAAATAATGTTCAGGATGACCGAACTACCAATGGTCTGTGATTGCCCACAGTCAAAATCAATGTCCTGATATGCAATTAAATGTGCTGCCCTTACATAAACACACACAACGTAGACAGTGTTTACTTACCATCCCTGTGGCATTCATATGCTGCAGAATCTTTGGATCCTGAACAATGACTTGCGGCTGGGGAGCTATGGAGAGAGGATGAAAAACAACATGAAATGCAGCACTGCCATCAATAACATTCTCTTAAAAGGAAAACAAGAAGGGCCTATCAAATGTCTAATGCAGTGTGACCAACTGCAAGGATACACCCTCTCCCTTGTACTTTTTTTTAACTCCTGCTGACGTATGCGCTATTGTTTATTGTGTTTTATTGTTGATTGCTCTGATTTTTTTACTGCTTTTATTGTATGTGATGTAAGGTGACCTAGGGTGTCATGAAAGGCACCTTTAAATAAAATGTTTATTATCATTATATTATTACCATGAAAGGCTCCGGGCCCAGTGACCTGTGTGAGCTGCAATACATGGGTCAAAGAACCTTGGTATTATTTCTACAAAACGTCTTTCCTGCTTTAGCTTTTAGAATTATATTGCTGTCTATTCTGCAACTGCTGTTGTCTGTCTTTTCACAGCTGTCTGTCTTTTCACAGACACCTGCATCTGTGAATATGGTATTCACAACCTCTGTCACTGACCAACACTACAGTTACACATATCATAAGTCACTCTGGAAATCCATGTGACTAAACAATGATACCTTGCTGCTGTGGTGGCAGGAGTACTTGTTGGGCCTGTGCTGGCTGGGTGACTTGCTGCACCTGCTGCACCTGTTGGGCCTGCTGCTGCTGCTGCTGCTGCTGCTGCTGCTGAGCGGCCTGGAGGGCTGCCTGCTCTTCAGTAGTATGGAAGCCCTCCACTGCCTTGGACTGCATCAGCTTATTCTCCCACAGCTAGTGACAGCAAAACAACAGGACGTTTTTTTTTTGCCAAAGATATGCCATTCTGCAGTCTTCAATTATGAAGCTCAGACAAAAATCAAGGGACAGACACTGTCGATGAGACACTGGCCAAGAAGCTATGTTGGCATTATAACACTGAGAATATGATGGAAAATGGATATTGTAAGCTATGTGCCATTCAAAGCTTTCTCTCCCACCTTATATCCCTTATAATCCAAAGACAAAATGGGATAAAGATGAGGAAAAAGACTAGAAACAATTGTACAGAATTTCCTTGTACCTCCAGCAACTAGGACGCGAGCCAATGGGATGTGAGGTTTGACAGATAATCATGTTAAGGTTTTAAATCTTATTGGTTCTAATTATAGTAGCATAGTACAAGCCACTCAGACCATTACAGGGCAACTGCAATAGGAGAAAAATCCATTTAAGCCATGGCACATATAAATAGCGACCCAGAGGCATTTACATACAAGCATAGCCACAGGGGTTATGCAAACTCTTGATATTCCAGCCTATTTTGCCTACACTTACAATTGGCCAAGAGGCATGGTACCCACATATCCTTAGGGGCTGGCAGGTTTTTCCAGTCGATTTACTGCTGAAATGAGTTACTCTCCAGTATATTGTTTAACACACCTCAGGCACATCATTGAGAACATGTGGGATTCAACTGTACTGTCAAATAAAATAATCACAGTCTTCAATTGCCTTATTTGTAGGGTTGGGTATCATTTCCGATATTGATTCAGCTTATCGATTCCGGTTCTTAAAAGATTCTCAATTCCCTGGGTCCGCGGTGGTGTAGCGGTCTAAGCATCGGCTTTGTGTCGATGCAGTTGCCCACTGGGGACCGGGGTTCACGCCTCGGTCTCGTCAGATCCGACTATGGCCGGACTGGATGAAACAGCAATAATTGGCAACGCTGTCTTCGGGAGGGGGGCGGAGTCGGCTTGTGTTCGTCACATGAATGCGTCTCAATGTGTGTCGGAAAAAGCAGTGGTTCGGCCTGGATTCACCTTGTCACGGAAGTGGCGAGGTGTCTCCTTCGAGACTGCCGGCCGGAGAGATGCAGTTGGCGAACGCATGCAGTATGAGGGTGGGTGTTTGAATTAAAATAGGGAGTGATGGGCCACTAAATTGGGAGGAAAGGGGAAAAATTAGAAATAAATTTAGAAAAAAAAAAGGATTCTCAATTCCGATTCTTTGAAGGGCGGGATCAAAACAGGTCACACTTATTTCACAGAAAGAAACTTTTCTTTTTAAAAACCTTTACACAACTCATATTCGGTCATATTTACAATTGACTTCTTAGGAGATGGGAAGACATGCATGCATACAACTTGCTTAACTATAGCTACAGCCGTGCAGATGGCTAGCCAGGTCCTAGTACTGAAACTAGCGCGAGTGAGTTTTGTATAGGATCCGACAAGCAGAATCAAAATTAAAATTTCTTAATGACTCCATTGGAATTGAAATGTTGGAACCAGTTCTAACTTTGAACCAGTTCTCGATGGCCGACCCTACTTATTTTGTGAAAAATTATACTGATAAAAGTAATATTCCTGTAATTGTAACTGCATAGGCAAGTAAGCAAGAAGTACTTTTTGTTAGGGTGTCAGGATTTCGATTCTAAATTGAAAATCGATCGAAATGAGCATTTGATTATGACCTTCAAAATCAAAGGTAGGATTGGTGATTCTCCAAGTATTTTTTTTTCTCTCCACTCCCTTCTACTTGCACGTGCGTCCAGAAAAAAACCAAAACAAAAACAGACAATACAGCTTTCCGGTAGCTTCACAATTGACCGGTAAAATAAAAGTTATTGTTATTATCTCAGCCAGGCAGAGTAATGGTTGAATGTAATGTGACACTTTCTGGTCCCAGAGTGAAAATGCTATCCGTGCCTGCCTCCTTTTTAACATAGGTCAGAGCGCCCCTTGTGCTGGTAGGAATTTTGTCTTGCTCAAGGACACTTCAGTCGGGTAGATGTTTACTAACATGTGGTCATGAACCCAGGCGCTAATCCCAGGGCCGATTTCCTTACTCGTTCCTTCACTATGCAACTCTAATGGTTCTCGATGAAAGATTTACTCTTACAAAATTCAAGAAAAAAAAAAAAATCAAAGCTCAAGAAGGCAGGTTTATGATCCATCCTTCACTTGGCCTCCACAAAATGCCAAGAGCTTACTAGGTATTTAAGCTAACTAGGTATTTAGTACTGGGTATTTAAGCTTACTAGGTATTTGGTGTATTTGTTATGGGTTAGTGGAAGATGTGCTGGTTACCGTTTTCAGCTCCAACAGCACCTGCTCGTCCACTCCTTCATCGAGAAATAGCTCCCGCACCTCATTGATCACATCCTCAATCACAGACTTATACAGTTTAGGCTACAAAGAAAGTGAGAAGAGGAAAATCAGTTGTATTCCTGACAATACTTTAATTCTGAAAGTGCTTCAAGACAAATTAAACACGTTATTAGTGGCACTGTTCATGTTTATTAGCAGGGGTTTCTTTACCATGAAAAATACGGTTTAATCCAACCTAAAACTGACATTAAAACTAGTTATAAGACATGTAATAAAACTGTCGTCCAATCTGCAAACACATTACCCCTCGCTGCATATAAAAAAAGCATCATGTTTTGATTTTGATTTTTTTAATAAAAATTCACAATATTGGCTCTTTTGAGACCATTGCCGATAAAACAGGGTCAATACGTTGGAACGCTGCATCACCAATCATCCTAAATGAAACACTGTAACGATATGGTACATGCCAAATCACGTTTGCACCAATAATTGAACCCTCACGCTCTGTTTATTAACTAGCAATGATATCGCCAATCACATGGACCTTTGTATTTTCGGGCAACTGTGAAATGTTACTAAAAGTACTTTTTTTTTAAGGTTAATAGCTGCGAGTCAAAACGCGTCAATTTGACCGGGACAGAAGGGGTTAACAACGAATGTGGTTGGCGCAGTCCACCGGACCACCGCTGCGTTGTCACCGCACGCACGGCGTCCAGGCGTTCATGCGCAAAGCTCGGTGACCCGGCTCGTATTCACAGTCACACGGCCACCAAAGGACATAAACAAGGCAAAAGCAAAATTAAAAAAAAAAAAAGGACCGTCCTTGCTCCTTTATGAAATCACGGGCACGCACTTACGAGCGCGGATGAAATTGGGATTTAAAAACGGGTCTCGTTTAAATTTAAAAAAAAACCAAACTATGCACAATAAGCGACGCGGGCCACACCGCACTGCGCAGCATCCCTCCCCCGCGCGTGTCCGCAGCCTCTCCCTCCCCCTCGGCCTGTCCGTTCTCCACTATTTAAAGCACAGTCTGGTGTTTATATGTAGAGTCGGTGACGTAACGTCGAGTAGCACCTTCCCATCCCGGGCAGTCTATATTAGAGAGCCAATATGGCTGTATAAAACCCAGGCTGCGGAAAGGAGGAGGGCCAGAGAGCGGAGAGAAGAGACGCGGAGGCCATTTTACCGAGCAGCGATCGGACGCCCTGCGGCAAGCCTTGCAATTTGGGGCGACTGGATATATTAGATATTTGTGCTGAGAAAAAAAATAAAATAAAAAGGCTTATGGGTGAATTTTAAAAAGTTGAATGGTCGTGACGTAGGGGCAGGTTATAATTTGGTATGGAATTGGTAAAAAGAGGTGGCTTTTTAGGGGGGAGGGGGACAGCTCTCCGGCTTTCTGTGCGTGGAATGGTGGACAATGAGGCACTTGATTTGAGCGTCTGAGAAATCACAAGACGGCTTCGTACTAAAAAATAAATATATATATATTTGTTCAATTTCCCAAACTGCTATAGTTTATTCATGGTGGATGGAAAGGTGCTTGACGTACATCTGTAATTTGACATCTGTAAACTATTTTTTTCTACAACCTTAACTATTTTCTCCCCAGCGCGATAATGTACAACTACTTCAACCAACCAACGCAACACTACTTGGACTTGACCATGAATTACAAGCAAAAACCAACAATCTTGATTAAAATTGCAATACACAACTAACCGTTACCAACTCATGATGGAAGCTCCATTCAAACAGCACAGATTAGTTTAAACAATGCATTTCCAGTGAGATTCTGCACGTGAACACCTTAGCAACCCTGTAAAATTACTCGATTTATTAAGCTTCCCTAGTCTCCCATTCTAACCAAAGAGGTTTCATATGACGGAGCTGTGTAGTTTAGAAAACTGATTAAAATGGCCGATTGACTACCATTTATTTATTAGAGAAAACAGCAGGGCGATTTTGCTCTAAATGCACATCCCTTTTTACTACAGTCAAATAAAAGTAGCTCGTCGTCAGTTTCACCCCCCTCCCCCATCACAAATTTACCCGCAATTTCCCACTGACAGTCCTTAGAGATTGATCCTTACCACTGGGTTCGAGTTAGCCGAGCTCGCCATTATACGCGTAGTGTGAAAACCACACGAAAAATAGGCGAGAAATCGAGCCGAAAAACAACAAAAAATCGACTTAAAACAACTGGGAACGGTATTTTAAAATAGCCGGCATCACTTTTTGTAAATAAAACACAGTTTTAGGCGGTCTTATTTACAATCCCGGGCTGTGCTTTCCCAGCCGTCCTTCCTCCTTCGTTGTCCTCCTTTATATACTGAGCGATGGTGCTGCGAGTGCGCGAACATAGGGCAGGGTCAACCTAAACGCCACGCGAGACTTCGTACGGGATTTCTTATTTTTTTTAAACAGTTTCCACGCCCTGCTGGGAAATGTAGTTTAAATTCAACTGACAAATTTAAAATGAAAAAAAAAACAACCGTAAAACTATCAAGAAGGAATAGTTTCAGTCAACAAGGCAAAAGTGTGAATGCAGTGCTCTAAACTCTTATTGATATTTATTTGGTATACAATAAATTGTTAACTTTGACTTTTGAGTGCGGGTTACAGCCGCAATTGAGCAACCTAGTGTTATTTATATGCAAGAGTTGCAAACGTTGACAGTGTAATAAATTCCTCCGCCCACTCGTCTAAAAAAAGGACACTGAGAGCGTAGATTATTTGACCGCATTACTTTAGACTTTAGCTCACCAAGAGTACCTCATAAAAGGCCCGAAATATATGTCAGTTGTTACTGATGACTTATTATGTCGTCCTTGGTCATGGACTTTTGTCGTCGGTGGTCATGGACTTTTTTTTTCTTTTTTTTGGTCATGGGATCGCTTACCTGTCTAAATGGTTGTGTTTGATGTAGTAACTTAGTTGTGCCACAAGATAGAGACCACACTACATCATAGCTCAACCAGAGAAGAAAATCGGTTTTTTTTCATATCACACACACACACACACACACACACACACACACACACACACACACACGCACGCACGCACGCACGCACACGCACGCACGCATCCACTTGCGCCCCCCCTCCACACACATATACTTCTAGGTTTGCGTACACTACCTATAACAAAGAAAGCAGAAGAAAATCGTTGGATAAAATTCAACTATAGTTATATGCGTTCAAAAAGATACCTCTATCCAGGCCACCCGAGGAGCATCTCTTAAAAAAAAAAGAAAAGAAAAAAGACTAAGCCTTGCAATAAATGAAAGCTGACAAGAGGACCTTACCCCCACTTCTGTCTCCATGGAAACTTGCCTCATTGGACATTTTGTGGGTATGGATGATATAGACCATGGAGCACACACACAGCTCTCTCTACATCAATCAGCTTAATACTGCACTCCATCCTCTCCTTCTCTAATATGGTGCGTATGCGTGTGTGTGTGTGTGTGTGTGTGTGTGTGTGTGCGTGCGTGTGCGTGTGCGTGTGCGTGCCATAACAGCTGAATTCGCTTGATTTATTTCATTTAAGAGGTAATTAAAGGCCTTCCTCCCATTCTCAGGAATTTATCGGAGCCACGTGTTACCTTAGTCTCTATTGCAATGGGGGGGGGGGGTTACTGGCGTAACAAAAAGCATGGTTGGTGACGAGTTGAATTATGCTTTTAAAATCGAGAGACCACGGCAGACGTGAGGCAGTGTTTCCTGATGGCGCGCTACCTCCTTTGACTCTTACTCTCGGCAACTCAGTGGAATGATGCCCCCTAAAGATGTACAGAATACATACTTTTCTTCTCCTCCTTTTCTTCGCTGTAGTTGCATAGCAACAGAGGAGCTGCCAGCTCCAGTTGTGTTGGTGGTGAGAGCAGTCTGCACAGGGAGGCACTGACTCGTGGTTAAGCCTGTCTTGGCTTCAATTATGAATGGGCTTCCACTGCCACATGGCTCCAACATGGCAACACTCAGGCCGATAAGGCATTAAGGAACTCTATAGTACACTTAACCCTTTTTACTTGTTTCCATTAAGGTCAAATCAAGAGTTTGACTTTAATCAGAAGTATATTGGAATTTAAATGATTAGAGGAAGCAAATGAATAATTAACTGGTTGAAGAGGCCTGGTTATGATAAGACCCTTGTTGATGAGAAATTGTAAGGTTAATTATTGGGGTCAGTCTTGAGAGTGAATTAAACACTCTGGTCTCACAAAGCTTGCACTTCACAAATACATTAGACCGGATATGTATTCAACTGTTGTGTCTCATGTCGTGGGGGGGGGGGGTTTAAGGAGAACAAATAATAAATGATATATGTTAGATAATGTAGGCCTAGTACTGCCCACTCCTCTGTAATCAGTTATGTTGCTATCTCACTCGGCCTTAGTCTTTCAGAAAGTTTAGCCAAACTAATCGTTTGCAACTTGTATTTTTTTTATTATTGCAACCAACTGGAAGACAATACATCACATAAACATTGTAGTTTCTCAGGAAAAAAAAAGAAAAAAAAGGAAAAACAAAATAAAAACGACATTTATTTATTTATTTTTTTGCCACGGTATTGGACAACGTTGATATTTACACGTACTGATGAAATAGTTTTGAAATCGTTCTTTGGCAATATGATTGCACAATATGGAGAGAATCGGAACATTTACTGGAAAAACCAACACCTGGGTGCACTCCGTATCACATCTCACAGATCAATAACAAGTTTTGCATTTTGACATCTCTAACCTATGGCTTTCAAAATACTCATCTTACATAGTCACCAAAAGTAACGGCAGTATTGTAGATATTTTTGTCAGAGAAAACAGAAACACGAAATGAAAGCGCTCAACGTCAGAAATAAACAAAACAAAAAACAAAACTAAAAAAAATAAAATAATAATAATATGGCAACCCATGTAAAGAGTGCTGTACTGTATGCTTGCTTGGCAGGTTTGAAGGAAACACTCGCTATTTTGGGGGGGGTCGCACGGGGGGGCGGGGCTTTTCAGGCAGCAAAGCTCTGCATCTGCTTTGCTTTAAATGTCCCACTTGTTAGTGTGCGCGTGCGCGTGCGTTTCCCCAGAACCCGTGGGTCAGGAGTTCATTTTTCCTGCATGTCACCGGGTGAGTCAGAGGAAAAAATGGCGGTCGCTGAAGCAACACGTGTTCCCCTCGACATGCCTCTGCCGACTTGAACACGTTGTTAGTCACCGCAACGGGGGGGGGGGGGATTGCTACCGCAAATACAGCAGAGTGCTTGACCTGGGCTGTGGGTGCACTCAGACACGTATCAGTCGTTAAGACAGATGGCACATGACAAGGACTCAGACAGGCAGCGTCTCCTTAAGCTTTTTTTTCCTTCTTTTTTTTTAAATGGACACCATACAAAATGCAAAGCCGGTGACGCGTGCTACAGGTGGCAAAAGACTGCGCCCATGGATGGGATATGCAGGAGGTGTCCGCTTTTGTTTGCTTGCTTGCTTCACTTAGTCACATTTCTTTCCGTCATCATCTCTGACCCAGCCTCCATCCCATAGCACATATTCTCTAACCAAAACCCAGACAGTTTTCTCCTACTATAAAGAGGTATTTCCGTTCACTTGGTAAATCTTCACCGCATGCTTTTTCTCGCCTGAACTAAGGGAAAGTAATGCTACTTGAATGCACTCTTTATTATATCTTAAACATAGCAAATAAGAAGTGGCAGTGCGCTAACTGGAACATATGAGTTGTGGATACAGAGATCGTCGGGGGTCACCTCTGCTCTTAACGACTCTCCGCGACCACAGTAAGTGAGACAAAACACGGTAGCTCTACACGAGGGCCCTCGAATAAACCATCAGCACTTTGGCAAACCTCTTGCTTTCAATGACTTTTATAGTGGGAAGACTTTCTAAACTTCGGCGTAGAACATGGCACAGTTTTTTTCACAGGAAAGCCGATGCCAACCCGCCAGTCCACCCCAAAGCCTGGCCATAACCCGTTGGAACCATCTGGGGAAGCACCTTACTAAAGGACATGATGTTTGAACCAGAGTATCGTGGATACATCATCGCTTGTGAGCCTTGATAAGCAACACAGAGGTGAGGACTCGGGCGTCGTGCTGGACATCTCCAGCATCACAGAGAGAGATGAGTGCCTCGGAGGTGAGACTCTCCTTCTGAGACCAGATGCACCTCCGTCCTTCTCGGCTCAAAGAAAGAGGGGGGGGGGCAAGACCTAAATGAGAGGATTCACTAAAGGATCAAGAACTGATCACTACTTTTGAAAGCAAACTATTGAGTGAGGTGTGTCAGCAGGTGAAAGAGCAGATGTTCATGACCTATGAGGAACATGGCCATGGGATGGAGGCAGGTCTACATGAGCTGTCTGAGGTGCTGGAGAGGAGCAGCCAGCTCAGCTCAGAGCTGCAGGAAGCCAGTCAACCCCTATCAGCTATCATCACAGGCTTACTGCAGACACTAGGGCCATCAGAGAGGCTATATGAAGAACTGATAGGGAATCAGCTATTATAAGCCTTTCTGCCATTGTTGATGATCCAGCTTGTTGTTGGAAGTGCTTATAACTATCTAATATGCATGAATAACACGTGTTTTCCACGAGTTATGTTTCAATTCATGTACTATGATAATTTAGGTAGGTGAAAAGTGGTCCTTGAGCAACGTGCTACCAGCAATGTCCTTGAGCAACACTTCATTTCTGTTTACAAAATGTTTTTGCCATCTTTGTGTAGATAAGATTCTGTTGGAATCTCAGCTTGTAATATGCACTAGTATGTGCAATGGCATTCTGCTCAATATCAGAACCACGTGAAAAGTTATGCTTCAAGCAAATCCTACAATATTCACATTAACTTTGTTCATAGAAGAGTTTTCATTTTGACTCATCGTTGTGGCCCCGTTCAGCCCTCGCTGTTACCTTTTTGATAGTTTGACAGACATTTGACATTACAATGACTGTGTGTAGAGACGTTGGATTATTAAAGCATTAACTACAAAAAAACAAAACAAAACCTCTTAATTGCTGTCAAAAACATGTGGGCATAATCAAGCAGCCAAACCCATTTTCATTTAAAGAGCCGTCCTCCCTTCCCCTATTTCCGGTCTCAAAAGGAGATTTGGCCCCTCCGCGCTACCGTACATTTACAGTCTAAACAACGCTAACGAAAAATTAGGACAGGTGTGTGTATACGTCAACGCACGGGAGAAATAAAACTAATTTTAAGACATGCGACACCCCGTCGAAGACGGGGAGACGGAGGTCCAGAGGGGCAGGCAGGTAGGCAGGCACAATGTTAAAGTGGCCGTGTGTGCTCACGGACACACAGACTCACATACGCGACTGACACGTTTGGATGGAACACCGGGACAGAACGCCGGACGCCGCGATCGCTACACAGGCGGAGGGATACCGGAGCCCGTCCCCTTAGCGCTGAGTGAGCCGGCCTACGCAGCCTGAACTAAAAGCCCAGGGGTGAAACTCTCGGGCTTCCGGTCGCAGAGTGATTCCCCCGCCACACATTCCTCCCTGAAGATTTGTCTTCGAAAGCCCGCTCGGAAAAAAACAAGAAATAAAACAAAAACCCCAAACAAGTAAACAAACAAAACATCGATTCAACAGTTTTCAAAAAACAAAATTTGAAACAATCAAGGGTATAACAACTGACGGCAAAACTTTTTTTTTCTCTTTCCTCTAGGATCAAGGTTTATATGAAAATAAGTCATGCTTCATGCTAAATACATTGTTTATCTTACAGGATCTTTGAATAAAAAAGATTTACTTTTTATCTTATTTACAAGCACCCATGCAATATAACTGAGAAAGTCCTGCAGGTCAAATTGCTTCAATTAAGAAAAGGAAAAAAATAAAATATTTTCTAACCTTTTTACAGAGTTGTCCGCGTGGGACAAATTGCTTATATCTTTATGAGGGTAGAGTTAGGGTAAACAGATAGGAACAGAAATTCAAACCCACAGTTTATGTTTATAGTTGTCTGGTAAAATGAAAAGGCAGGTGTGGTAGCTACTGATAGCTACTGTATCATACCAGCTGTCTAAGTCTATGGAGAGAAGAACCGTTTTAGGGACTTTTATATTATGCAACAACAACAACAAAATGAAGGAGATATTGCCTCAGACCCGGCACACTATCCATCTCTACGATGTTAAACATGACCATGTTTTTTTTGTTTGTTTTTTTTTAATATATATATATATATTTATATATATAATATAGCTATTCTTAAATACTATGAGTGCTTTTTGAAATAAACCATGTTTTTTTTGTTTGTTTTGTTTTTTTACCCAAGACGCTTTTTAGTATAAGTGGCGTAAAATAATCTGAAGTGCATGAACATATCACATTGGGTTTTACAATGACTTTGACACATAGGGTCATTTTCTCTGCTCTAGCTCTCTGACTTTACTATGCCTTCTGGTTTTTTATTTTGTATTTTTTTTTGTATTTTTGTTAGCTGTCACATTGGCTACATAAAGCAACCCTGGTCACTTATCTTTGGCACAGTCTCACATTTGTGCTCATGGATGTAAAGAGTGATGCCAGTAAGCAGCCAAGAGAGTTTCCAAGTGTTAAATAGGCTTGTCTCGTTGGCTAAGCCTCCTCGTTAGCATCACCACAAGATTGCTACAGATTCACATATAAACAAACGGATGAGACAAACGGCTATCCTCTGTTTGCATGCGCTCCTCAATGTGATTCCGTTTTAACACGTCCAACCTGTCCAAATTAGTGACAAAATGTTGTTTTTTTATGGCTTTCATCCCCTTTTAGACAACAAAAACAGGAAAGACACATGAAAATTAATTAATCACCCATTTATGTTAGTGTTACGGAACATGTAGGAAAACAGAGATTTTTGATATTGCCACAAATAAGTAGGATTCACCTAATGCCCTGCAGATATACAGAAATAGAGGGAGATGAGAAGTGTCCGTTGAGACTAATGCTTTAGTAATGTTACCTGTTGATGAGTGAGAGTGTGTGTGTGTGTGTGTGTGTGTGTGTGTGTGTGTGTATTACTGTATACATGTAATTGTGTGCGTTCGCCTAACTAGACTTAATGTATGTCTAAATGCATGTTTGTCCGTGTGTGTATGGTTGTCTGTGTCTTAGTTTCTGAGGGCCTCTTTCTGCTCCTTCTGGCCCTTGGCGGTGCGGTTTGTGATGTTGTTGAGGCAGGCTCTGACTCCTGCCAGGTGGAGCAGCGACCCAGCTGCCTCCTTCATCTCCTCGTCGTCGCTCTCCGGCGGCTTTTCCAACGCCGCTGCGCGCCGCTTCTTCAGCGGCAGCGTATCACTAATGCTCCGCAGTCGATTTTTGGTCCAGGGCAAACTGCTACCCGCCAACACGCCCGCTCCTGCCCCTGCAACGCGTCTCTGTCCCCGGGGGGGCTGCTGGGAAATGTAGGCAGCCGAGTTGATGTGCGAATCCAGCGGGATCTCCCGGGGCTCGGGCTTGACGTCCGACTGGATCTCTACGGCGATGATGTCGTCATCGTCCAGGGAGGAAGAGGGGGCGGGACCCTGGGAGGAGCATGGCCTGCTGGGGGATTTGGCAGTGCTGTAGGTGTGGTCATCCTGGAGGTCCTCCCCGCACGGTGGGGGAGAGTCACAAGATGGGCTGTGTTCTCCTCTGCTTAGATAATCTCCCAGGGCTGATCTATAGGAGGAGGAGGAGGAGGAACACAGCAGCACAGAATAATTAATAATCATTCCTACTGTTAGACTCTGTTACAACAAACATTTGGTAGTTGACGTCACTTGGCTGGCGAACACAAAAACGTTGAGGTGATAGTCTAATCTGACTCAGTTGCTCCCCCGGGCCTAATCTGCGGTCACATCAAAACCACGTATCTCCAAGAAGAAACAGAGCGTTTTGGGTGTGGAGGTAAGGCAGACTCACATTCAGACTGCTACCAACATCTTTTTGAAGTTGTACAGTGCATTTTGAGTGGGTTTTAAGGGCTCTGAGAAGTAACTCTGCACACAACGGACCTTGTAAACAAATCTATGAAAAACAAACCCCCACCAAAGAGTGAGGATTACTCCGTGAAGTCACACTCAACAGAGAGACACCTATCCTTCATTATTCAAACTGCTTATCCTCCTCAGGGTTGCGGGGATGCTGGAGCCTATCCCAGCAGTCATTGGGGCGGCAGGCAGGGAGACACCCTGGACAGGCCGCCAGTCCATCACAGCCCCCCCCCCCCCCACACACACACACACACCCAGGGACAATTTAGTATGGCCGATTCACCTGACCTACATGTCTTTGGACTGTGGGAGGAAACCCACGCAGACACGGGAAGAACATGCAAACTCCACACAGAGGACGACCCAGGACGATCCCCCACCCGGGGCTCGAACCCAGGACCTTCTCACTGTGAGGCGACCACGCTAACCACTGCGCCACCGTGCTGCAGAAAGACACCTATCATCCCCTGACTGAGTTCTTCACTTGCCAGCTTAGATATTTCTACATATTTAGAAATCTAAATCCTTTTTACTCTATTTGTCTACTTGAAGACACTTGCATCCTACATGATCTTCAGGTTGAGCATCTCACTGATTCAAACTCCTCATGTGTGTAACTTACTTGGAAATCACAAACCCCTACATGAATGTAACTTGAACTTATTGAAGCAGCCTACATTACACACATACCAGCTACAACCCTTAAATACTACACTGCTGTGGACAGTTTTTGTTGTTGTTGTTGTTATACGCATTCTATAGTGTTTTTAACCAAAAGATATGTTTCTGTGCAAGACATTAAGGGCATCATGGGTGTATTCTGACAATCTATATAAATCAAAATGAGCCCCGCAAGTCTCTCACCTATCCCCTGGACATAATTTCCTTTCAGAGAGAAAGGGTTGGCGTATTAATATCTTATAAGAAAAACATGCACCCCTCACAGTGATCAAATATTCACAGCATACCTTTAGTGAGCCTTTGGGTATGTTTAATTCATTATGCGGCGTGGGCCATCATACTCTTATGCTCCAATGATGGATGAGCGTGTCCGTGCCCGTTCCCTATGTTCTTTGAATCATGAGGCTTCTTCCAGTAATAAACTTGTGTTTGGCATTGTGTGTGTGTGTGTGTGTGTGTGTGTGTGTGTGTGTGGTATTTGTGACCGTTATATAAACACACCTGGATTAAATGTTCTGAACCTTGGGGAGCGTGTGAACGCCTTTATTTGACTTTCAAAACGTAAAAAGACATGATTATGTAAACTATGAGTGGAAAATTTTTTGTGTATCTGGTAGTGTGTGTGTGTGTGTGTGTGTGTGTGTGTGTGTGTGTGTCTGTTCTTGCAAAGGCTACTGTATGTGTGCGTAGGGGCGTGTCTGAGCTTGTCTGTGTGTGCGTGTGTGTGTGTGTGTGTGTGTGTTGCAACGACCGACTTGCCTTCATCGTATGACTTAGGGCAGAAGGTGCACAGTTTACCGACCTTATAGCCGAGGTTCTGCTCCCCACAGGGCTTATGGGTAGGGGTCTTATGACAGGAAACAGCCCCTGGCTCCTGACACGGGCGCCATTTTGGATCACACTGCGAGGAACTAGAGAGAGGGAAGCAGACACAAGGACTTAAGAAACACACAAAGATTCACCCAGGTAGCCACACTGAAGTGAACATTGTGTAACGACATGTGCACAAACAAACAGGGGCACGCACAGCAACGGACACAAATGCACATGCAATCATGGAATGCATGTGCACACACTTACACAAGTATGCACGCACACACACACACACACACACACACACACACACACACACACACACAAACAAACACAAGTTTCAGAGTTAAGAGTTAAAAGAGGGAGAAAAATGCTGATGGAGCTTCTTAAGAACACAGTCAGACTTCAAGACAACTCGGGAGCGGCTTGATGAGCATTCACTGACCGTCTGAGAAGGCCGACAGGGCAGTATTGATGAGCAAGGCGAGGTTAAATTGAGCGGGAAAGCGTCATAAATGAGTTAAGGCTGCTGCGAATCATTCAATTACTAACGACCGCTGGGCTCGGCTGAATCCAGCCCGTCTGATGCCGAGGACTGAACCAGTAGGCAGCTTGAAATTAAAGGAGCATCCCGCACAATTTCAAATTTCATAGATGTCATTCCTAGAAGACAGTCAAATTTGCATTTGTGAAGATGAACCGAAGCCAGAGACCAGCGAATGTAAGAGTAAAACCTATTATACTGCAAGAAAGAAAAAAGAAAAGAAAAAAAAAACGCAAAATGGAGCTGCTAATGAAAAAAATGAGTTGGAAAAGATGAAGGTTAAGGTTAATCCGAGTCTATCAAGGGGGATTTAAAACAAACATTCAGTGGGCTGCAAGTAAAAAGAGAATATAAAAAGATCGGTTACAGTTTTTCATCATTATGGTATCACAGCGGTTGGACTCTCAGCTGCCTGGTTTCTAGTTTTGGAGGGAGTTTTCGACGATCACAAAAAAAAAGGCTTCGGACGTCCTAGACTAAAACGATTCTCAGTGCAATTTCATAAAGACCAAAATTTCCCATTTGTAAAGAGTTTGCAAAATGTTTTGTATGTATGCGAGCATCGTTTTTGCTTAACATACATAGCCCTTAGATGGAGAGAAGAGGAGAAGAGAAGAGTGTGCATATTTGAGCCGAAGCTCCAGTAATTTAAGGCTGGCTGCTTACCACAGCCGTCCCAGTTCACTAAAACAGCTGTCATCTTCATCTCTGGGGTCAGTTTGCATTTCACAAATTATGACCTGCTGTTTGCTTTGTCTCCCTCAGAGGCGTTTTTTTTGTTTTCAGAGAAGCAAATGCTAAAACTGTTCATTGCCAAAGCATCACCACGGCTGAGACTGTCCCCATTTGCAAGTCTTCGCACATTGTTTCAGTAAAGGACCATAAATCTGTGATTAATGAAATGTGGAGATTCCTAAGCCAGAAGGCTCATTAGAACATACAGGGTCTTTCTTTCCCCCCATATTGGGGCCTGGACTTGGGATGCCAGGGTGTATAGCAAAAGACCTGTTTGTCATAGGTTGTGTATCTGTAGCCTTTCCCTCCAAGCCGACTGTGTCCACAGTAATCTTATTGACTTCGGTTAGTGTGGACCTGCCCCTGATATCTCCAGCTCTGCTCTCTGTAACCTTATAAGTAAGTCCCTGCACAGTGTCTCTTTTGTAATCTTGATCAGTGGCTGCACGCTTGTGTGTGCGTGCTCGCGCTCACATGTGCATGTGCGCGTGGTGCATTAGGTCTCTCCCGGGTTCACTTGGCCCCCCCCCATCTACCCCCCCCATGCTCTAGTCAGGCTTTGGGTTGCCATAGCAACAGCTCCTCTTCCACATGCCACAGAGTGGTAGATCATGCATCAGTGGCGAGAGAGAGAGAGAGAGAGGGAGGAAATACCAAGCTCTATTTGACATGGCCTCTAATAGCATAGCGACATGCTCCCGACCACCACTGTTTACCCTAGATACACACACACACACACACCGCAGTCACAAGTACAGACCACCCTCTCTTCTCACTTTGTGTGTCTCTTTTTGTTTTTCTTCCTTGACTTTCCTACTTCGCCCTCTGTCTCTTTCCCTTTCAATCTTTCCGCTGCTCCTCTCTTTAAATTCTCCTCTTTGTTGATTTTTCTCTTTGTCCCTCCCTCCGTCCTGTGCCTGATCTCTCCGTTACTCTGTGTAAAGTGGTGACTCATATCTTTCCAACTTAGCATGCATGTCGTCGCTGCAGGTAAAAAGCCTGGGACATGCCGAGGAGGCGAGGTGACAGACCACGTTGGGAAGGAGCATGCGGCGCTCCAGCTCGGTAACAGAGGACACTAGATCGGGAGCACAAGACGACAACACAAACTGATAAAACAGATGAACAAACAAACAGGAAAGACTGAGAAAAGGTGTGCGCGCATCTGTTCATCTGTGTGAGACAGATTGAGGCACATCCTTCTGTCTGGCGGGCTCTCCGCTGGAGAACGAGCCTCCTTGTTTGAGCTTTTTTCTTATGTCTGGCCAGTCGACCTGCCTGTCCGCCTGTCTGTCTGTCTGTCTGTCTCTTTTCATCTGCATGTCTGCTTCCTCCGTCTACACCTCCTGCCTCCCTCCCTGTCTTCTTGCCTGTTTTCCAGGTCAAGCAAAGCCCTCAGCTCCCTCCCTCTCCTTTCTCGTGCAGCCTCTCCTGCTAAATGAGTTCCACATGGCCCTGCAGGCTGTAGTCTCCATGCAGCCAGAGGGGGAGCCGAGCAGACACAAACATCTACACACATGCACGCACAGACACACTGCGGAGCTCAGAGGCAGTTCGGAGCCTAAAGTTCAAAGGTCACTCCCAGCAGACTTTGAGAAAGCAACTGTTTCAAAGTGGCATCTAGCTTAATCAAAACACCCCTCCTCCTGTCTGTCTGCCTCCTTTGCGGCTGTCTGTTAACACGCTTACGTATGGCCGAGGGCCAGTTGCATATACGTATGTTGCTTTTTTAAATCGGCTGGTCATCTGTATGAATGGCTGTCTTACTGATTCGCTGTTAAGACAAGCTAGAAGGTTGACGGAGTGACTGACAGCTTGTCAGCTGTCCGGCGTGCTGGATGGCAGACTGAATGTATGGCTGGTGGGCTGAAAAACGGGCACACTGGTTGACCACCTGGATGGTGTGGCTTGTCTGCCAAACTGTCTAACTTTCTATCTGCCGATCTATTAGCTGTTTGAGACCACTTGGCTGGCTGTCTGGCTTGGCCAATGAATTAGTGATGATTTTACTGTGATGTCCCAAGTTTTATCAAAATGGCTACTGCTGTCTAGCATGTAACGGCTATGAAATTTTTAAATGCTGCGGTGGGCTTCTTATGCCTTGTCCCAGTTTGGACCTTGAGCAGGTGAGATTCACCATAGGGAGTGTACGGCATAGCAGAAAAATCATAATTATAAATGGGACTAATTCAAATAAACAGACAATCTAATTTCATATGTATATCCATTTCTAAATTCACAATTTTATATTTCAAATTGATTGTGAATTTCTCACATACTATCAAACAGGTGGACACATTTTCAGGTGAGTTAGTTTATTTGGTAACACTTTACAATAAGGCTACCCTTATAAAGGGTTTATGGATGGTTTATAATTAGTTTTTTAATTAGGTTTTGAACCCCTTATAAATCATTAACAAGCTGTTATGACATTATATAATAAAGAACAACCATGTGTTGCTTGCCAAATAGTGAGCCCACATTTATCTGTACTGTTAAGCCTCAGATCTCATTCGTTATTTAGCTAGCAACTAGCAAGATCTGAGATTTAACAGGATAGATAAAAAGTGCAGTAATAACTTGTTCTTGCCAAATAGTGAGCCCACATCAACATATAACTGTGTTATAACTTGTTTATGATTGTTTATTAATGATTTATAAAGTGTTAACCTAATTATAAACCATTTATAAATCCTTTATAACGGTAGTCTTATTGTAACGTGGTACCACTTATTTTTCAAGATGAAAAAAAGTAGAACCTAATCTGAAAAAAGAAAAAACCCTAACAATGAATTAAAAGAGTAAACATTCTCAAAGGATAGATGGCTTAACTTAGGAATCAGGAACACTTTGTAATTTCACTTCATGCACTTGCGTACATGCAATGAAACAAAATGCTGTTTCCCCCAGCCCACAGCAGTACAACACAAATACAAAAACACATCCAAAAACTACAAGAACACACATACCCAAACTAACAAACAAATCACTGTCCAAGGGAACGAACGGCAGCTAGGATGACTGTTGCAACTGCTGGTCTGCATGGGCTAGCAGTCAACTTAACCCGCCCCGCTTCCCCGTCCTGTCAGACCGCCCTCGGCGTTTCCTCTTCGGGCGCCGCTCCAGGCAGGGGCTGTGGTCCCCAGGCCCACTGGACGAAGCAGACCAAGCTCTCCCAGCTGATCCAACGCCAGCTCTCCCAGCCATCAAACGAAGGGAAAACTTAGACGCAGATGTGGACAAAGACACTTCATGGACGGTACTGGGTGAAGCCGCCACAAATGTGAATTCACGCTGCCATCGTCCCACACCGGCAGTGGGTGAGGCCACTGCAAACTCGAATTCGCGCAGCCATCTTCCCACACTGGAAGTTGAACTTAAGGATACTTAAGGAACTATACTTAAGTTTACTGATGTTAACTTGTGTAAGTATACTTAAGGAACTTAAGGATAGATGGTTTAACTTGTGTGTTAAAGTTATAAGACTTACACAGACTGGATCCACTATAATTTAGGGATACTGAATTGGACAAATTATTTTTTTCCTTGTCCACCATGGATTTATTAAAAAAAATCAACAGTAGATCTGAACAAGTCTGACAGTCTTAAAATCACACAGAAATATTTTATCTTGTCTACTGATGAAGATTACTTATCATGATTTAAGAGTATTTTATCTTTAGTTATCAAACTGTCTTGAGCTTTCAAACTTCAAGTGGTTGTGTCTAACTGCATGATTGAACAGACTAGATAAAATATCAATGCACGTCAATGCAACATAACTTGTTTCAAGATTCGCAGTGTCTCAGGTAAACAAGTGGCTTTATCTTGTTTCAAGAAATCTTACCAAGTTGAAATATCTTACTACACTGGCATATTATTTTGTTTGATTTGGGGGTTTTCTTACTTGAATAGACTAAATTTTCTCTCAGCTTTGACATGGCTTTTTTTTTTTTTTTGCAGGGATGAACCCCTCTCTCCGGTGAAGTCCCTGTGATCCAGGGATTAGAAGTTTGGTTTTTTTTACCTTAGGCCAGGAACACACCAGAACATTCGGTCTGTTCTGGTGTCCTCATTGCCTGGGAAAAGACTCGGCATCACACATTTAATGACTGACTGTTGCCGATTACAGCTGTAGACAAACACGCTGTTTACGACTGCAGTCACAGAGGCACACAGACCTCAGACTTGTCCAAATTAGTCGTAAAAATCAAATATGGTTGGCGTAAACATGACAGCTCTGACTGGTTGAGGCCTTGTTCAGGTTGAAACCTCCATAATACAAGATAACGTGTGCCAGCCGTCCATGGTGAACTGCCCTATTCTTTGCAGACTGGCACAGACTCTCCGTGATCTTGAAAATCAGTCGTCATGGCCAAATCGGGGTTATAAATTGGCCTTAAAACCATCCAGCATATTTGCAGCTTTAGCTCAGTTCAGAGCGAGGTAACGGCAGGGTGGGTTATGTAGCAGGCACTTTCCAGCAACTCACAATTAGTGAACAAGTAAGAGTTGAGGGCCTCGCTCGAGGACACTCGACAGTAACACGCAGTTGCTCCTGTGATTGAAAACCAACGACCTTCCAGTTACACAGAATGGGCTCTCTAGCCGTGAGGAGACACTGCCGCACATGTGACAACCAGACACGGTCCTGGGGTTCATCCTAAACTACTGCGGGCCATAGGGAGAGGAGGACCTTCTGCCCACATCAGCTCAGAGCGGAGAAGGCTTGATGGCTCTGGGACTGGGAGATGGAGGCAACAGAGGATGGCCCCAACAGCGCCAGCTCACTCCCTCTGTCAATGTCCTTCTCCTTCGCACTCTTTCTCTCTCTCTCTCTACTTCGGCTGTCATCCTCTTCTCCATCTCGCTAACTTTTCTCTTCTCCTCTGGCTGTCCTTCACAACTTTCCCTTCTCTCTCTCTCTCCCTCCTGTACTGTTTCATTCTCTCTTTCCTATGTGATCCCCGCATCTCTCATTTCACAGAAATGCTACACATTTTCTCCACCTCTCCCTCTACCACCATTTACTATCCCTATCCAGTATCTGACAGCCCCTCCCTCCTCCTCTCCCAAATCCCCTTGTCTTCCTCCTCACCTGTCTATTCATCTATCATCTATCTATCCGTCCAGCCATCCAGACACATCACACCCAGACGGGGGTGGGGGTGAGGGGGTGGGTCATGGTCTAGAGGGAGTCCAGGTTTTCAGACACTCTCTCCAAACCCGGCTCCTTGACCATTACTACTCCATTATCAACGCGGATGGCGGGTGTAGCGCAGACGCCTAATGTATCCATTTCC